>NC_068995.1:26738633-26741692 GCF_001194135.2 Octopus bimaculoides
TATGAAGAGCAATCTTCAGCTGCACGAAAAAATGTAGAAAAAAAGACATATTACAAATGTGGCAACATATTAAAACCAAGTGGGAGAGAGCAGAGGAAGAATATATAAGTCCATCTTGACATAGCAGGGTCTATCAGGCTAGTCGGGTGCCTTCGCATAAGTACCATAGTCAAGCCTTGAATCTATATATATATATATATATATATATATACATACACATATAATATATCTATATACATATATATGCAGCCATCAGGTTCACCAGTCCTGAGTCAAATCGTCCAACCCAGACTAGTATGGAAAGCGGACGTTAAACAATGATGATGATATATATTTATATATATATCTACATACATATATATAAATATATATATATATATATATACACATATATAAATATATATATACACACATATACATATATACATATACATATGTATATATACACAGATATATACACATATATATACATATACGTATATATACACATATATATACACACACACATATATATATATCTTAATATATAAAATCCGTTCTGTCTGTCTGTTTGTGCACTTATAACTCAAGTATTGTTCATCCGATCATGCTGAAATTTTAAACATGGATGCATGAGAGAGCGAGGCGTTCCATAATCTAAAAAGATGTTCAAAATTGTTAGTTTCAAAATGAGAATCACTATTTTTGCAATCTTTTTGTCCTGTTTGTTCCACCATTAATAGCAACCAGTTGTTCAGACAGCCAGCACATACCATTTCGCTAGCAACAATGGGAGTGCTGGATGACAGTCAGCCAAAACCGTCACCATGCTGTCTCTCTTATGATGTCCAATTCCCCTTCAAGTTGTATGTATATATATATTGTGTTAAGATTCGTTATCAATCAATTATCCTTATTGAGAAGAAACAGTCAAAAGTAACCACCACATACAATCACCAAACATCTCCACAACTTAACACCATCCAAGTTAACCCTCTTCACCTTTACATCTGACATGAAAAAGCAAAAAAGAGAAAAAATTGATTGCTATTAAAATGCATAAAATTTTGAGGTTAATAATCTTAATCTTTAGTTACAATTTCTCATTTGATCTACATAATAGGCAGAATTGTCGGATTAAGACAGTAGGGTGTTTTGAGGGAGATTTGGCTGCTATTTTTACCAGGTCTAGCTACCATGTAGAGGTCTTCTTCATTGGCTTATACATACATATATCCATAAAATTGAAATAAAATAAAATACTTAAAGCAACAGGCGTCAAATACAAAAGCCAAGGTCCATGCAGAGTCATGGGCCAAAAAAATTTCCAACTTCTTGCCTAATGCGAGCCCTTATCTCTTACACTATTTCAGTATTATGTCTCTATTGTGATGTGAGATACTGTCCCATATATATATATATATATATATCCCATATGCATTCCAAAACCGAGTTACAGATTTTGACGTATGAAGTATCAAAATATTCAGTACTATTTTGGTTACAAATTAAACTTAATTTCCATTCACATATTTGCATTTCAAAATTTTAACATAATCTTTTCCATAAATCAACTATCGTAAACATCTCCTTTTCCCTCTCACATTCACACACACACACACACACACACACACATATGTTCATTTCATATAGACGTACATACATCTTCCACTTTCTTTCTCTGTTCTTTTCACTTTCTTTTCTTTCAATTTCTGTTCTCTTCAAATAATTTTTTATGAATAGAACAGCTTGCAAAAATAGGGATTAATGTACAATTTCTTTCTATGTTCATAATTTTTTGTTTGCAATACTGGACAAAATATGCCACCAAAGAAAAGACGTAAGCTCTCAAGAAACACAAGCGTAAGTCTATCACCTCATTGGCTCCCTGTTACCCACAAATGAACAACAACAGTTCCTCCAAATTTACTTTATGAGTGATGTAGGACACCAAACCTGAAGGAGGTATCAACATTTCAGATGATGGGTCGTGTTAGACACAGCGCCGACTGCTACAAAAGAGAGTATATCCACTGACAGCTTTTCAGTGCATTCAAAAATCACATAATCCCCACCGGTTAAGGCCAAACGGATGCATAGCATGTTGCTTAGTTGAATTAGCCCATCATTTACTCCACAAATGTTTTGTTGTCAATGCTTCATTTTCCCATATCACCTGTTTTAACATAACTGTAATATATTATATACAAACTATGCCATTTTAATCCTGAGCAACATCGGGTATCTCTGCTAGTATATATATATATATATATATATATATATATATATATATACACACACACATATACATAGACATACATATATATACATTTTTCTCGCCCCTCCTTAATTCTTTTGTCCCTTTGCCTCTACCCCGCTCTCTTCTCTTCCCACGTGACCAGCGTTCAGCCAAGCCTGATCTTTCTTTCTTGGCCGGTCATTGTGCATGAAACATCGATAGTCCTCTCTGTGCCTGTGAAATCTTGTATCCCTGCTCTAAGGCTTTATTTCCACACACACCAGCTTAATTTAATTTGTCCTTAGTCGAAAGACATCTGTTCTTATGTCCTATTATTATTTTTATTGTATTTGTGTAACATTGTTTGTTTTTTTCCATCCTTGTTTTTGTATACATTTGCTGCTGGGGATGGCCAGATTGAAGCAATATCGAGAATAACCAGCCGAAATTGCGAAGATAATCTGGATCTCAACTGAGGAAAGAAAACTCTGAATGACCTATCCTTGTCTTCTTTGTATCGTCTATTTGGATGTTTTGTTGTCCCTTTCTTGTATCACCTAACTGTCAGGATGTTTTGCGTTCTTATCCCATTTTGTATTATTTATGTATATATATATATATATATAAATATATGTATTTATTTTCTCTTAGTTAACAATTAACTCTGACAAAATAAATTGGTTAATAGTTACCAAGGTAGCAAAGTTCACAAAATAACTTTGGTGTAACTCCTGTTTACGAGGTAGAAACTCCCTGTTAATTTGAGGTATTTTGAATAAATATTAGATTAAATAAATGGAGTTATACGCATGTGTTAAATGATTTCTTTTATTTCCGACAT
>NC_068995.1:26743059-26745583 GCF_001194135.2 Octopus bimaculoides
ACACACACACACACACACACACACAATAAACGTATAGTGGTAATGGTAATGTTATTTATATAGGAAAATGATGCTTGTGTGTACTAGTAAGAGATAAAGTGTTTAACAATATAAAGGTGATAAATGCTCTGTTGATCTAAAGAGAGAGAGTGTGTTATGAAATGAAATGGAAATTAGAAGGGGAAAGTTAAAGAATTAATGGAGTTAAAAAATTACTTGTTTGAACTAAGTTAATATTTGTACCAAAATTTACTTCGATATCCACACTCAATAGGTGTTGATGCAAGGATTTACTTATGAATAGAATAAAGTAAAGGGTTCTATTTTGTGTAGAGCAGTATGTAATACGTAATAAAGTTGGGAAAAAAATATATTTATATATTTTTTTGAAGGTAGATGGATGTAAGAAGGAGCAATGAAATCAAAAGTATAATGTGCCTGTAGACATATTGTATTGTTCATTGTTGAAAGTAATGTTGATGTTATGTTATATTGAAAGTAATGTTTAAGTTCATGTTATATAGAAGTGCTGGATGTCCTAATTTGGATTCAAAAGATAGAAAGTGTTCAGATAACATATAATGCTATAATTTACTTGTATAGCTTGAAGTATGTAAATAAATAAATAAATAGGTAAGTTGTTCCAGTTATATAAATTTGTAGGAGTTACTTATATGAACTAAATGTATGTCTTTGCCAATGTTTACATCTATATGTTCTTTCAATAATCGTATTAACCAGTTTGTTCTTCGAGAATAAAATGAAGAACAGTTCCATATTACATAATGGGCAAAATTCCTTACCTTTATCGTATGGTATTGATGTAGAGAGAATTAACTAGTCTAAATTAAATTGCTTATTGTTATCCTTAAGTTCCCAAATTAACTTACTAAGACCCGTGCTGTTGCGTTTATTTCTATCCCTAAATGAAGAATAATGGTTTGAAATTCTTCTAGATATCTGCGAGGATGAGCAACCTATGTAAAAAGATACGTTGGTGGAGGTGGTGACTTTACATTGATATAGTGTTCTTGGATTTCGCATTTTCCCATAAAAAACTAATTCTGTTGTTATTAACTTCCGAAATAATAATGTTGTTGTGGTAATTATTATATTTCTTCTTATAATTATTTCTTATTATAATTATTGTTGTCTAGGTTATTATCTGTGCTGTTATTGTTATAATGGTGATGGTTTGTATTGTCGGAATTAATGTTATTGCTATCAGTACCTGAATACGAATTTAATAGCCTCATATTATGTGTAGATATTATTTGTGAGATATCTTTTGTGTTTGAAAATCCTAATCTAACCTTGTGTGTGTTTATGACTGGGAAATAGTGAGAATTTCTTGGAAAATTCTTATTAACAGCATTTCGGAACTGCAAAGCTAGATTGGATTTAATCTGTTTTCCAAATGGAATAATGAACCAGATATTTTTATCAGATTTGTGTGGGTGTTATTATTTCTAAAAAAACTTCAATTTACCATTATTACTAAAAAAGGGTTTTAAGTGTCAGTTACCTCCCCTATTATGTAAAAAAGCGTTTGTCTGTATATTATTGTCAACAAGGTTATAATGAGGACAGTCATTGTGTTTATCATTACCACCAATTTTAATGTCTTTATTTTCATAGGTAGAAAAATCATTATTAGAATTAATGTATCTGACCTTTTCTTTATATCCTGCTTTTAGTAAGGCAGAGTTATAAAAGTCAGCCTCTTTGTTGAAAATATTTATATTTGCAGATAGATTTCGCAATCTAAGTGATATGTTCCTAACTAAATTTCTGGTTACCGTTCTATGATGATTGCTAAACTGGCTAATATACTTAAGGTTAGTGGAGTGTTTTTGGTAAGGGAAGTAAGTATTGGTGTGTAAGTCTAGAGTAACATCAAGGAAATTGGCTGTGGATATTTCATCCTCAAAAATGATGCTAAAACCCATTCTCTGGAAAAACCTGACAAATCTATTCTTAACTTTTTGTAGTTGTTGGTTTGTGGCATTTTGGAGATAGAGCAAACAGTCATCTCGGTATAGACCTCCCCTAATGGTTGGGAATTGGTCTGCCATCTCATAGAGAATATATGTGCAGACCAAGTCGGCTATCTGTACTGAGTTGGAACTTCCCATAGGCACGTCAAGACCTTCAGGAGTATCCTTGCGTGTCCAGAGTTTATTGTTAAATTTAATTATAGAATTTCTAGCTGCTAAAACGACATCAATCTCTTCTCTAGAAAAACATGCCTTATTATGAGCAAACCAGAGTGCCTTATTGAGTATAATGAGGTTAATTGAAGAATAGAAGTTGGAGATATCTAACTGGATAAATTTAGTGTTATGCTTATCATTAATGTTACTAAACCAATCTACTACCTGGGATGAATTGGACCATAAACTAATTTTTAATCTTTTCACTAAAGTAGGTATATATTTGTCTAGTATGTTTTTGCTAATAACACCTATGTCCGATTTAGATGGGCAGATAAGACGTAATTTGGGGCTACTCCAAAAGGTTTTCT
>NC_068995.1:26745910-26746660 GCF_001194135.2 Octopus bimaculoides
TATATATATATATATCTATATATATATTTATATATGTGTGTTTGTGTGTATATATATATATATATATATAGTGATGGTTTGTTGACAACTTAATGTGACAATCCTAGTAAAGGGAAGAATGCTATTGCTATTTAGCCCCAGGAAACAACATTTCCAGTTGGCTATGTGACGCAAGCATACTATGTCCTTATGTTTTCAAACAGGGGAGATAAGCACCTCCACCCAGCAAAGCCAGCATCCAAAAACTAGTTTCAGAGTCGTTGCTCTTCATCAATCTGGAGCAGCTTGGCTTGCTAGCTGAATTTTTTTTATTAAGACAATAATGTCACATAGATGATACAGCACAGAACAACACATACAAATGAAGTTAACATGAGTTCAAATGAACCTTATTTTAAAATTTTAATGAAAAGATGAATTTCATATTATATAGTCTTTTTTTCCCTTTTGGGGAGGGGATTATGCCCGGTTGCCTAAAAGGCCCAGCGGCTAACCCTTTCCTTTTTTTGCTCCCAATGCACCCACCATTCTTAACACAGCCTTCCATCTTTCCTCAAACACACTTTGCGACAGGATTCTCTTATATAGCCCTATCTTGCACTTCAGATGATATCTGAAGTATTTTAGCAAACCAGGGCCAGAGATGAAGGGAGGATTCCCAGCTCTGTGAGGCGAGGAGTGGTGACACTGATCCAGAAGGATCCAAGCAAGGGAGATATTATAAGTAATTACAGGTCTATAACTCTACTC
>NC_068995.1:26747127-26752065 GCF_001194135.2 Octopus bimaculoides
ATAGCTGTATTCTTCCCAGATGCGACAATACGTGTTCGACATAAATCATCAAGCCTAACAGCTCGCGACAATGTACAAAAGCATGCTGAACGGTTTCATCGTCTAGTCCACATCTTGGACATGTTGTTGGCACTGATATTCCGTGACTGAATAACTTATCGCGAACAGGTAAATCGTTCCTGTAGCACGGCAGGTCTGGGATTTTTGGTAATTAACCTTTTAGCTAACACCTTGGCCAAAATCTTTAACTCTTCGTTGAGTAGAGTTATAGACCTGTAATTACTTATAATATCTCCCTTGCTTGGATCCTTCTGGATCAGCGTCACCACTCCTCGCCTCACAGAGCTGGGAATCCTCCCATTCTGTTGCCAGTTTGTGTAGACACTGGCCAGTGGGTCCCCAAACAAGTCCAGCATGCTACGATAAAACTCATAGGGTAGACCATCCAGCCCCGGCACACTCAGCCAATGCCTCTTTGACCTCCGCAGCTGTAATCGGCCCTTCACAGTATCTTGCCTCCCATGCCAAGAGTTGCAGCCCACCGGTGAGGAAGCCCTTTAGGGACTCCCTCACGCTCTACCGTGTCACCCTGCCTGAAATGCTGATGACAGGCCTTCTGCATCTCAACCTGTCCATAGATCTTGCACCCCTGTTCGTCTGTTAAAGACTTTATAGAGGCTTTTTGCTCCTCTGCCTCTCGACACGACATGCCCATTTGGCAACATTAATACCTTCTCGTCCCACTGCACGTAGCTTCGCTTTAACTCTGCAGCCTTTGTGTTTGGTGTTCAGGTGACTGTACAATACCGTTCTCGCTGCCAGCACTCTAGATGCAGACCCAGATTCCAAGGCCTTGTCTAGGTTCTTAACTAAGTTACCCTCTATTCTAGATCTATCTAAACTTAGCTGATTTCTAAATCTAATAGACTCTAAATGGATGGCTCTGTGGAGGGCATGCCACCATCTATTATTAACGATGGCGCCACATAGTGCCCTCTGTACCAACTCCTTAATCCGGGCACGGAAGTCTTTACAAGTCAAAGTAGACTTGTTCATCTTCCAGTATCCGGGTCACTGTCTATGACATTTATCTTGCGTACCTCACATGTCACAAATTTGTGATCCATGTAAAGTACAATACAAAATTGTGGACAACTAAAAGTATCTCTATCTCTTACGAATACTCTATCTAAATAAGATCTGCATGAGCCTTCGTTATTACTGTCCACTGTGGAATAAATGGCTCATCCAGTCTGTAACGGTCTACTAGATTATAGCTATCTTGTAGACCCTTGAGGTCAGAGTTTCCTTTTCTATCAGTCAAGCCAACACTATCCACCTGTGCATCAAGGATAGTATTAAAGTCGCCTAACAGATCTATCATTTTTGACGTCACTAGAAAGTGCTCTAGGTCTCGATAAAACCAGACCACACACATTCATGCACCCTAACTTAATCAACATGGTACAAAAATTTTGAAAAGGAGTATTTACAGTTTGAGTTTGGGGAGGGGCTGCACAAATCTGCCTTCCTCCCCATTCTTCTCTTTACTTGGTGTAGCCGTTGGGCTTTTTCTAGGTGTGGCAGCCGGGCTTACAATTAGCTTCCCCTCTGCCACCTCAGAGCTGACATCTCTTATATCTTCTGGATAGCGAGATTTCAGCTCTAAAAAAAGTTTTCCATCCATTTTTGCGAATCTCACATCTTTTGGTGTGTCTTTAATTTGCTTATGCACTCTCGCCCTGTGATGGTGCTTGATGACCATTGCTAATTGTTCGTTTTTCTCACTAAACATTGCAATTTTTTCTTGTATTTTGAGGAGGAGTTTGGCAAATGATTTTACCTTGGGGTTAGATTGGGGAGTTTGGTTCTGTGTGTTTGCTGTTGTTTTTGTTGATTTTTTTGTTTGGGGAGGGGAGTCAGGAACGTGTGTTTTTTCTCTTTTGTGAGTGACTGTAGTGAAGTCTATTTCCTCGTTTTCAGTATCTTTAACCATGTCTTCTTTGGTTTCTACTTCGTCTTTCTTTTTTGTGTTTTCTTCTTTGTTTTCCTCCCTTTGTCATGGTCTTTCCTGTTTTCTCGGTTGTGGCTTTTTGGGGAGGAGCCTCGCCATTTTTTTTTTTTGGTGCATTTGAAGCATCTGAGCCTATGTCCTTCCACCGCTACCCACATGGATAGCCCCTCCCCTACAAACACCCTATCGGGCAAATTTTCGAGGGTCACTATGGCCACTTGAACAACCATTTCTAATGATTGTCCTCGCCAGTTCACTGCTTCCTTTTTCTTCATTTACAAAATTGAAATCTCTTCTTCTACATCGTACACAACTGCAGTCACTACCCACATTACCTCATACCTTTCTGGGATTTTGTCTACTGTTATTTTTGCAGTCCTGTGACCCAAGTAAGTGGGTAGCAGCCTTATCTTGTTGTTCTTTAACGTTTGTGTTGACACTTCTTTTGCTTCACTAGCTGACTCGAACTGTGCCTCAATAGTGGCACTTCTGACCCCTTGGCTAACATAGCAAACTTCATGCCATATTGGCACCATACATGTCTCTACTGTTTCACTTTTAACATCTATTATTCTTTCCTCTTTGATGTTATATATCTTGTATACAACTGTTTTGGTATTAATAGCCTGTACCATCTCCGGGGCGACAACAACTTTGTATCTGCTCCACTTTTTTTTATCAGATTCCTGAACTTGAAAAGTTGCTGCATGGTGACTTCAAGCTTGGTCACCTTGCCACTCACTGCAGCTGAAAAACTTTGATTCTCCCTGATATCCTCATTATTAACAGTTAGATTTCCTTTTCCCATCTCGGGAAAATCCTTCTGAGAAGAAATGTTAAATTCCATAACAAATTTTCCACAAACTTGTCACGAATACCACCTTGGTTTTGTATAGAGGGCTGGTAGAGTATAAAAACAATGATGCCCTAGGAGAGGTTCTGGGGTTTGATGAGAACCAACTTGCCAACCTGTTCCAAAAAGCTTTCAGGTTAGGGTATTTGGATAATAACCAAAAATCTCTGACCTGGCAGTGTTACAGGAATACTTTACCTGTTCGCGATAAGTTATCCAGGCATGGAATGTTGGTGCCAATGACATGTCCAAGATGTGGGCTGGACAATGAAACCGTCCAGTATGCTTTTGTACATTGTCAGGAGCTGTCAGGCTTGATAATTTATGTCAAACATGTATTGCTGCATCTGAGAAGAGTACAGCTATCGGCTGAATTTATAATAAAGATTGTACTGCCAACTGGACTCTTGAAGGAAGGTGAGGCATGTTTCTTTCTGTACAGTTGCGGTGCTGAAAGAATGTGTGTAGAAGACTAGGATGCAAGGATTCGCAATGGAGTCCTTCATCTATGGCCCTGGTTTGCTACAATACTTCAGATATCATCTGAAGATCAAGATAGGGCTGGAGAAAAGGATCCTGTTGAGAATTGTGTTTGAGGAAAGATGGAAAGCTGTGTTAAGAAAGGTGGGTGCAAGGAACCCTGCTTAATCGGCATTGGTAAAAAGGAGAAAATGAAAGAAAGGTGATGGGTGCTGGCCTTTGAGGCAACAGGGTATATCCCTTACTCAAAAGAAAAAGACTTTATTTTATAATATCATCAATATTTTTAAATAATAGGGATCGTTCAAACGCATCATAACATTTTTTTGTATGTGTTGTCCCGTGCTGTCCCAACTATGTGTTGACCTTTATGGTTGTAATAAAAAAAATTTAGCTAGCAAGCCATGCCTTTTTCTTCTGCGATACGTTGATATCTTCAGTGGCACATGAAAAATATTTGAGCAAGGTTGTTGCCAGTGCCACTGGACTGGCTCCTGTGCAGGTGGCACATAAAAAACACCATTTGAGCATGGCTGTTGCCAGTACTGCTTGACTGGTCCTTGTGCCAGTGGCACGTAAAAGCACCCACTACACTCTCAGAGTGGTTGGCGTTAGGAAGGGCATCCAACTGTAGAAACTTTGCCAGCTCAGATTGGAGCCTGGTGCAGCCATCTGGTTCACCAGTCAGTCAAATCGTCCAACCCATACCAGCATGGAAAGTGGACGTTAAACGATGATGATGATGATGTTATGTGAGTTCGTTTCTGTCTGTTCCTTGTTTATTTGTGTTATTGTGAAAAATCTTGACTGGATTTCAACTGTTGTCTTTTGACAAAGAGTAATTTTCACCTTTCGGGGTGGAAAATTTCTGTTAATTCTCGATTTGAAAATTTATTGTGAAAAATTGTGAACTGTTGTTTTTTTTATTTACTCTTTACAGGTAATTTATTCTGAAAATTTTTGTGCTGGAATCTTTGGCACTATGCAGTGTCATCCCATTCTGGCATTGGTGTAGCTTTCAATACCAAAATTTGGCACAATTTCTTCCAGGATCTTCCAGATGTATATTACTGCATACCTCTCCTGCCTTCTTTCCAGGGAGTAGAGTCTTAGCTGTTTCAGCCTTTCCCAGTAGCTTAGCAGTTGCAAAGAGACAATCTTCTTTGTGAATCTTCTCTGGATTGCGTCAAGGTCCGCTGTTAAATTCACACTGGTGGGTGACCATAGCTGTGAGCAGTAATCCAGGCGACTGAGGACGAATATCCTCCAGAGGACCATCATGGTTTCCTTATCTCTGGTTCTGAATGTTCTCAGGATCCATCTAGCCAGTCGTCTTCACTTTGCCACCATCCTGGTAATGTGCACTTGGAAAGAGGTATCATCACTCATGTCGATACCCAGGTCTCTCACTGATTTTGGCTATGGGATTGAAATTCCCTGCAGATCAGTGTACTCTGTAAGTTTCATATTCAGTTTTGGACGTTGGTAGCGCAGGACTTGGAATTTTTCAGCATTAAACTGCATATTATTATCCTCAGCCCATGTGTAAATTGAGTCCAACTCCTGCTGCAGATGTGCAACATCACTGGAG
>NC_068995.1:26752148-26754648 GCF_001194135.2 Octopus bimaculoides
CTCTATTAGCCACTACTGCCTGACTTCTATCTTTCAGAAAGTCATGCAACCACTCTCCAAGTTTTCCAGCTATGCCAAGATCACGTAGTTCGTGGCATATCACACCATGATCCACTTTGTCAAACGCTTTTGAAAAATCAAGGTATATTACGTCCATATTTGAGTTGTTGAGTAACTGCCTCAACACCCAGTCATAATGTTGTAAGAGCTGGGTCAGGCAGCTCCTACCTGGTCGAAAACCATGTTGGGTATCACTCAGCAAGTTATTTTCTTCAAGGAATGCGATTAGTTTTCCTCTGACTATCCCTTCCACGACTTTGCTGATGTGCGAAGTCAGAGAGATATAGGCCTATAGTTTTTGACATCTTCTCTGCTTCCCCCTTTATGGATTGGGCATATTATTCCCTCCTTCAGCTTGCTTGGCAGTCTGCCATTTGCGGGAAAGCTCTGGAAGAGGATCTGGAGGGGTTTTGCCAGGGCATGCTTACACGATTTCAGGAGGATTGCTGGGAAACCATCAGGACCAGCAGTTGAGTTTGTGTCCACTTCACTATAGCAAGTAGTACATCTTCGCTAATGTTGATGTATTCCATCGTAACTGCCTCTCTGGTTATAGGGGAGGTAGCAAAGAAGTCCACTGGTTCGTTCACTTGTCTGTGCTCGAATAGAGTGTTGAAGACACTTCTGAACTGCTCATTCAGTACCTCACTGATCCTAGTTGGACTGTCTGTGAGGGAATCATCCTTTTCAAAGAGGGGTCCAATCTTGCAGCGTACTGAGGCTGTTTCTTTCGCGTAATGAAAGAAGGCCATTGGGTTTGACTTAATGTTTTTTATAACCCAGGCTTCTTTGTCTGCTCTCTCCCTCACGTAGGATTGTTGCAGCCTTTTTTCTATCTCCATCAGTGTCGTTTTTAGGCGGGACCTTTCGCTACTTTTGAGATGCTGGTTGAGTCGATTTGCAACTTTTGTCCATCATCTCATAAGGATCTTCCTCTCCCTTGGAATCTTGTTCCTATTTGTTTTGGCCTTGTGCTCTGGGACATATTTCTGGCATATGGCTTGCACAATAGACATGAAACATTCTAGTTTCATGTCAATGTCTGGTGTGGAGAGACATTTTGGCCAATGCTCTCTGAGGATCTCTTTCTGGATTCAGATTGGAGAGATTTTGGGTGCTTCCTTTAGGCTGTATGTCTCTGGTTACTTTCGGCCTAAACATAGACAGCCCTATTATGTTGTGATCCAAGACTAATGTCGGCGTCACTTTCACATGATGAATTATGTCCATATTGTTTGTGAAGCAGAGATCCAGAATGTTATTCGCTCTAGTTGGTCTGAGAACAGCTTGCTCCATGAATAGGGCATTGGTGAGGTTGAAGTGGGACTCCACCTGTGCTTGCTTGCGATGAGTCATTCCTGAGAGTATGAGACCTTCAGGCCATTTTACATTGGGGAAGTTGAAATCACCCATAAGAAATATGGTCACGTGGTGTTCCAGTTTCATGAGGATTTCTTTAATTCTATTGAGACAATCTTCAAATTTGCCTATGTGGTTTGGAGCATCCGGTGAGGAATATGTATTGCATATGACTATATTATGTTGTCTTATGTTTACAATTAGAGTGTCACATACCAAATTTGAGTATGACAGTAAGACCTGGGGTGTGAGGGGAAGAGAAAGAGAGACAGAGGATGGGAAGAGAAAAAGAGACAGACTGAGAGAGTGACAGGAAAGGATGAAGGATGTGAGAGAAAGGGAGAAACGGACTGAGAGAGGGGAAAATGAGAAGTATATGAGGGAGAGGGTGAGGTGATAGAAGGGGAGGAAGACGTTGTGGAAAGAGAACTGAGAAAAGAGGAAGATATGAAAGCAAGGGAGAGAGATGAGAAAAATAGTAAGATATGGAAGACAGAGAGGGAGAGAGGTATGTGTAAAGAGATAAAAGGAGGGAGAGAGAGAGAGGAAGCGGTACTTATGAAAAAGAGAGTGGGAGCAGGTAACGAAGACGTAGGAAAACGAAAAACGAAAATTCGTAATTCTAAATGGGATTTGTAATTCAAATAATTGTAGAGATAAAGCGAAAAGAAAAGAAAGGGGCTTCGTAATGGTTTCTATTTTTAAAAGAGAATCAAAGCTAAGTGGTCGTTGTAATAAAAGTTAAATGAAAATTATAGTGAGAATTCTCAGAAAGTAAACAAAGATTAAGTTGTAACTCAAATGTTACCTCAGTTAAAAGAAAATAAACAAATGAAAAGGATACTTATTCGTAAGAGGTAAAATTCCAAATCCTTGTTCTTGTATGAAGAAGTTTTCTTTCAAAAACAATTCTTTTTTTGCTTCTTACATTCGACTGCAAATAAAACTACGACTTGTAACCACGCGGTTATCAACGATACCTTTAGCTTATTTCACTGACTTTAATGTAATATATTAAACTTTTAGTGTAATATATTACTTTTTTTTCTTCTTTTAGTCAATATATTATGGTAGACCGTTA
>NC_068995.1:26758470-26759077 GCF_001194135.2 Octopus bimaculoides
ATATATATATATATATATATACATAATGTATTTATTTTCTCTTAGTTAACAATTAACTCTGACAAAACAAATTGGTTAATAGATACCAGGGTAGCAAAGATCATAAAATAACTGTGGTGTAACTCCTGTTTACGAGGGAGAAACTCCCTGTTAATTTAATAAATGGAGTATTACGCATATGTTAAATGAATTCTTTTATTTCGAAGATTACAAATGGTTCCTTCCAAAGGAATGAGTGATGTTGATAAAGATGTAATCTTCTCTTCAGGGAAATTCATAAGAGCCAACTTAACCATAAGACATCTTAACCGAATGTGATAACTGTGGAAATTAGAGGGGATTAATCCCTTATTTTCCCCCCTCTAATTTCCATTTCACTTAACAACACAATCTCTCTCTCTAGATCAATAGACCATTCATCACCTTTATATATTGTCATACACTTAATGTCTTACTAGTTCATAAAGGCATCATTTTCCTATATATATATAACATTGCCTTTACCTTTATTACCACACGTCTATTGTGTGTGTGTGTACATATGTTTATATGTGTGTATGTGTATGTATATATATATATATATATATATATATATATATATATATAT
>NC_068995.1:26759610-26760683 GCF_001194135.2 Octopus bimaculoides
TATATAATATATAATATATATATATATATAATATATATATATATATATATATATATATTATATATATATATATATTTATAAGATAATATATTTATATACTGAGGCTGATAAATTGAATATTAATTTTATTAATATCAATTTAAAACCAGTGGCCTAGCATATAAAAAAATCTGAAAATTCAGAAAAATTGTATTACATGCATATAAGAAGGGATGAAACACCAGAACATAAGCAGGCAAGACAAATGGAAAATATACAAAATAAGGAATTAATCGTATACCGGTTTCCCCATAAACCTTGTTACTTACGTAAAAACGTCCTAGGTTCATCAGTACAATCATTCTAGAATCAATATAATTTGCAGAACTACTATACATGAATTGTCTTCATAAAATTTGACGTGTGTACAGTTCTACCGATTACATTGGGGTTATTTTCAAATGTCTCAGCTCTGGTGCGCTAAATTCCGAAAACAGTTCTGCAGAAGATAATTCACTGCAGATGTTGCCGGCTAGAGAACATAATTATTTAAATTACTATTTATATACTGAGGGTGATATATTGAATATTGATTTAATTAACATCAATTTAAAACCAGTGGCCTAGCATATAAAAAAATCTGAAAATTAAGAAAAATTGTATTACATGCGTATAAGAAGGGATCCCTTATATTTAAAAATATAAGAATATAATATTTAAAAACACTTAGATATTTAAACATATATAAAAACATTTATAAATACATAGGCATTTTGAAATAGAAAACGTCGATATGAAATAGGATATAGTAAATTAAAAGTTAAGAGGATATGTAATAAGGACTAGAGATTTCAAGTAAATCCATTGTTTAGGCAGAATGGTAAACATATGAGATTCCGATACCTTGTGAGTAAAATCCAATTGTTTTTAAGATTGGTCGTTGCCTTTGTAAACCATTATTAAGATTCCAATACCCAATGAGTAAAGCCCAACAGTCTTTGAAATTGGTCATTCCAAATATATATGTATAATATATATATATATGTGGGTGGGGGGTGTACGTATGTTTGTAAGTATATATATGTGTGTATATG
>NC_068995.1:26760783-26763696 GCF_001194135.2 Octopus bimaculoides
CTCACACACTTTTTCTTTCTCTCCAAAGCACTTCTACCATGCCTTAGAGCACTCTTTCTTATAATCTGAAAATAACTTTTTAAAACTTTCTAACACATACATATTCTGTTAACAGTTAGCAAAAGCCATCTAATCAATATCCACAAAATTCCTTTAACTTGAGATGCTGAAATGGTTTTTACATTTAAAGTACAATATTTCCAGCTTCAGTTTCCAGTTTTCCTGTTGCAAATATCGTTACATTGTGCAAAATATGGGAAGACAATTTACAGGAATAATATATATATATTTTTAACCATTTTCTCTCTTTTTTTTTTTGTATTTTATGTTTTTTTAAAATGCTTTGGTGCATTTACATTTCCATTAACATTCCATAATTTATACTTCCATAGTTTGTACTTTCATTGCACTTGTATATTCAAATCCAAGCCTGATATCTCTCATTAAATAGACTGACTTGTTATTTCTTCTAATCATTCATTCATATCACAGTAAATGTCATCTAATACATGTTGCATCTCCTATATTAATAAAAGCGAAATTCTGTCTGTCTGGGACCCCTGTATCTCAGTCTACATTTGCTCTATATAAACATATTATAACCTTTTGGAATCAAGATGATCCTGAGATTAAAAATCTGCCCTTCATTTGGCTCTTGAACATCTAGCATTGGGATGTGACTTAAAATCATTTGGGTTGCTATTTCTAGCAGGTAAAGCTTGGCTGATTCATGCCATCTTGTGTTAGATGACATCAGAGACCGAGGGGGAGATAAATGACATACACTTCATTAATTTTACATCGAGATAACTTTGGGACAAATTGGCTAATAGTTGGAATTCAACTAGGGGCTAGAATGATTGCATTACAGAATTAATTCTCATCTGTCCTTAAACTCTGATCAAACACCACTGGAGCATGTGGTCATTATAGACGTATTATAGTCAAGCTATTTAGCTCTCTTTAATTTTGGGCCACAGGCCCAATTAGCCCTCCACAGGAGTTAGTGTAAAAGCTTGCACAGAGTACAGCTTTTAAGCTTGTCTCAAAGCAAATGGAAATATCTCAAAAGTATTAGGAAACATATTGTTGCATCATTGTTTGAAATATCAGTTGCTACAGAAAAGAACATACTATGAACTCTACAAGCTTTTTAACAAAATACAGAGCTAGAATATTATCTCATAAAGCTTTTACTGTTTTTTCCCCACATCTTACACTCTGCACTATCAACAGAGCACAGTTTATTTCTTTATAACTTTTACTTAACAACCAACACTTAAGTATGACTGATGATGCTTCACCAATGATGATATACCTTATTCCATCGGACATGAAATAGTGTGCCATAACAAACATCTAGATGCACCTTTTTGTGAAAAAGGTTGTGACTTCGGTGATATTAAGCAAACTTTTGGGTCAACAGAATTTAATTGGCACTAGGTTAGGACCTATTACAGAGGTTATTTAATGCCCTTAAAATATGTAAAGGTACGGGCAGCCTTACTCATAGGGTTGGCTTTCTCTGTGTACACAACTGGAATATCCTATTTGATATTTATGAACCATAGGTGGTGACAACAGGTTTACCCAACCCTGCCTGGTGCATATTTTTTCAAGTACCTGATTCTATCTGAATCCTTAATATCATTATATATATATACTAGCAGTATAATCCGATGTTGTCCGGGTGTGACTTATTACGCCATCTACAATAAGTCTTGCTAGGTGAAAATCAACTAAAAAAGAAAGCCTTACAACGAAAAAACCCTTATGATGTAAATATGTTCATGATTCAAAAAACGATGAAATTAATAGGGAAAGTCTGACAGCTGTTTTGCGTAACATTATTAAGCGTATGTAAATTTCATCCGTCTAATTGGCTATAGAAATGCTTGTGCAAAACAACTTTTTGCGCTGCCTTGATTATACATAGCAGGGTAATTCCTTTTCGCAGGAGGTAGGACGGCAATTTCTGATGAAGCAATTGCTGGTGATCTGTTGCTACACAGTTCTGCCAGAATTGTATCAGATTGGGCAGTAGATGTTGATGCACCGTTTTGCATTATGTTCAAAGTAGCTTCTGGAATGTGTTGAATTGCTGCAGTCTGTTGCTGTCTTTTTAAACCGGTTGCTTTCTTTCCCCAGCAAGTTGTCTTGTTTGGAGGCATAATCTATGTACATATTAAAGAGAACAACAAAAGTTATAACATTTGGCAGGGTCGGTAGTTTTCACATTTCGGTAATTTTTCAGATTAACACCCGCACGATTACATAACCGTAATCCTTAAACCCTAACCCTGACCCTAAAACCGTAACCATAACACTAACCCTCATTGTAACCCTAACCCTAACCGTAACCCTAAAATCCTAACCCAAAAACCGTAACCCTGGACATAGGGGTCGATATAATCGACTATTCTCCACCTTCCCGAAGCCGCCCTTGTGGGAAAAATTTAACATAATAATGATAATAATAATAATGACGTTTGCCGATCAAACTCCCAACCCACAACTAAGTCTTAAGTGTATATATATATGGGCAACACACACACACTAAATAAAAAAATGTTAGTAAGTAAAAGTGTTTTAAAAAAGATTGTTAAATTTTCAAATTAACACCAGCATGATTTTCACTGCAGTGTTAGAGCTGGGGTTTTAGGGTTAGGTAGGTAATCGTGCGGGTGTTAATCTCAAGATTTACGAAAAGATTTTCCAAAAGACTCACAGCTTGTAGGGAATAAATGTTTGTTGATCGCATTTGAAAAAGATATGTGACTATTTTTTTTCTGTTGTTATCACGGTGAAGGACGAGTTAGAAATAACTTACAATTCCCGCCAATTAGAATGAGGTATGTATGTATATATGTATGTAGTATTAAAATGAAACCATTAAAGTGAAACTGTCATTAC
>NC_068995.1:26764076-26765694 GCF_001194135.2 Octopus bimaculoides
ATATATATATATATATATATATATATATATATATATATATATATACATACATATATATATGGTGCCCCTGGGAGCTCCTCTGTGCTGATGTTCTAATTGCTGTGTCACTATCAGAACTAGAGAAGTAGTTTCAGGTGTGGAAGCATGGATTAGAATCGAAGGGCCTTAGAGTCAACCTAGCAAAAACCAAAGTCTTAATAGGTAGGAAGGCAGACAAAACCACAAATCCCTTCAGGTAGATGGCCCTGATCAATCTGTAGAAAAGACGTAGGTAGAAACTCTATAAGATGCACCCAGTGTAAGCTATGGACACATAAGAGGAGCAGCAATATCAAAGGGAGGCTAACTAAGGAGATAGTTTTTGTATGTGGCAGATGCTCAGGAGCAATAAACACTGAAAATGTGCAGAGAACAACTTCTGCCACATCCTAGGGAGAAAAACTACGCGTAGTTGATAGCTTCCATTACCAAAGTGCTCTGAAAATTTAGCTGCTAGAATAAGAATAGCCTGGGCAAAGTTCAGAGAGTTCTTACCTCTGCAGCTGACAAAGGGCCTCTCGCTCAGAGTAAAAGGTAGACTGCATAATGCATGTGTACGAACAGCCATGCTACATGGCAGTGAAACATGGGCCGTGACTGAGGACATGCGTAAGCTTGCAAGGAATGAAGCCAGTATGCTCCGCTGGATATGTCAGTGTGCATACTCAACAGAGTGTAAGTGCTTTGAGAGAAAAGTTGGACCTAAGAAGCATCAGATGTGGTGTGCAAGACAGATGACTGTACTGGTATGGTCATGTGTTGCGAATGGATGAGGATAGCTGTGTGAAAAAGTGTCACACTCTAGCGGTTGAGGGAACCTGTGGAAAAGGTAGACCCAGGAAGACTGGGATGAGGTGGTGAAGCATGACCTTCGAACATTAGGCCTCACTGAGGCAGTGACTAGTGACCAAGACCTTTGGAAATATGCTGTGCTTGAGAAGACCCAGCAAGCTAATTGAGACCATAACCTGTGGCCTATGCCAGTGATGTAACCAGCCCACTTATGTGTACCTTTCCTTCACTGGACACTAAACTCTGCTTGCAAAGACCTGTTGAGGCAAGAGAAATCGAAATCAAATTCGATGACAGCACTGTATGACTGGCATCCATGCTAGTGGAGCGCTAAGAGCACCATCCGAGCATGATCATTACCAGGGCTGCTGACTGGCTCCCGTGCCAGTAGCACGTAAAAAGCACCAAACAAGCATGATCATTACCAGCATCACATTACTGGTACTTGTGCCGGTGGCACATGAAAAACAACATTCAAGCGAGGTTGTTGCTAGTGCTGCTGGACTAGCTCCTGTGCAAGTGGCACATAAAAACACCATTTGAGCGTGGCCGTTGCCAGTACTGCCTGACTGGCCCTCATGCTGGTGGCATGTAAAAGCACCCACTACACTCTCGGAGTGCCAGATCAGATTGGAGCCTGGAGCAGCCATCTGGCTTCCCAGTCCTTAGTGAAACCGTCCAACTCATGCCAGCATGGAAAGCGGACGTTAAATGATGATGACATATACATATACATATACATATATATATGTACACACACACACAAATATATATATAGACATATATA
>NC_068995.1:26765818-26767948 GCF_001194135.2 Octopus bimaculoides
AGTTTCAGTTCAAGGACTGCGGCTATGCTGGGGCCGTTTACTTTGCTACACTTTCCTCTGGTGGATGCGGAAGTTTGACATTGCTGCCCTCATTTGTGCTTCTTGCCTTGAGGTAGGTTCAACCAGAACTCTTGACAGAAAGTGATCTAGTTTTGTTTTGAAAAAGCCTACATCCATGCCATGCAGGTCTCTCAGGCTTTGTAGGAGGATATTGAAGAGCTGTGGGCTTTTGAAACCCAAGGTGTTGCAGTATCTGGTTCTGTATCCTAATGGCAATGTTGGGGTTTGTGGTACCCCATCCTGCTGTTTATGTAACTGACAATGCCAAAGATTGACACAAGTTTTTCTAGGATTTTCCAGATGTGTATACTGTATATCTTTCCTACCTTCACTCCAGGGAGTAAAATCTTAACTCTTTCAGTCTCTTCCAGTAGATGATATGTTGCATTGTGTTGACCTTCTTCGCGTAACTTTGCTGGGTCGCCTCAAGTTCCATTGCTAATTTTACACTGTTTGGTGACCACAGTTGGGAGCAGTAATCCGGATGGCAGAGGATTAAAGTCCTCCAGAGGTCAATCATGGTTTCCTTTTCTCTTGTTTTGAAAGTTCAAAGGACCCATCCAGCCAGACATCTGCATTTTATTGCCAACTTAGTTATGTGCACTTGGAAAGATGCATCATTACTCATGTTGATGCCTAGGTCACGCACTGATTTGGATTCATGGACTGGAATCCCTCCTGGGCCAGTGTATCCTATCTGCTTTTCATTGAGTTTCCTGTGTTGGTAGCACAGGGCTTGGAATTTTCCATCATTAAACTGCACGTTATTTTCCTCAGCCCAACTCATGTTGTAGATGCTCAATGTCTCCAGGGTCCTGCATCCCCTGAGAGATTTTTGTATTGTCTGCATAGTTAGCAAGGGTGGCTACCTGAGCAGCTGAGAGCATATCAGTGAGGGCCAGTATAAATAGCAGGGGGCCTAGAACAGTGTCTTGTGGAATACTACTCATTATTTGTGTTTCCTTGGAGGTGGTCCATTGACCACTGCTACCTGACTTCTATCTTCTAGAAAGTCATGTAGCCATTCTCCAAGTTTTCCATCTATGCCAGGATTTCACAGCTTGTGACAAAAAAATACCATGGTCAACTTTATCAAAGGCTTTTCCAACGTCGACGTATATTGCGTCCACATTTGAGTTGTCGAGCAGCTGCTTTAGCACTCAGTCGTAATGCTGCAAGAGCAGGTCAGGTAGCTTCTTCCTGGTCAAAAATCACGCTGGGTGTCAGTCAACAAGTCATTCTTTTCAAGGAATGCAATTAATTTCCTTCAGACTATTCGTTCCATGACTTTGCTGATGTGTGAGGTAAGAGAGATAGGCCGATAGTTTTTAGCATTTGCTCTGCTTCCTCCTTTATGGATAGGAAATATTATTCCCTTCTTTAGTTTGTCTGGGTGCTTACCATTTGCAATGAAGCTCTGAAATAGTAACTGCAATGGTTTTGCAAGGATTTGTTTGCATATATGCATATATATATATATATACATATGTGTGTACATTATGTGGGCAATATTTTCCAACCAAGATGCTCCAAGTGTATCTGATTCACCAAGTGTTTCAATACTGTGTACGTACATACATTTTACTAGATTGCAAACATTTATTAATGGTTTTTCCCTTTGTGTTAATAATAATTCATTAATAAAACTGTCATTCATTAATAAAATGTCATTAATAAAACTGTCGGCATTTTTTATGACATGGGTAAGTTTAGCTTCTTTAACCCTCCAACGTGGAGTATAGGCCGCTTATAATTGAATTCCATGTCGCATAATTTCTCGCTTCTGTACTTATACTCTGCCATGAATGTCCCCCTTTCTCTAGTTCCTTTTGTGTTGATCTACGCCACGAGTTCTTAGGCCTACCCCTCTTTCTATATCCATCCGGATTCCACTGTAAAGCACTTTTCGCTACATTTGGTGTGTCCTTTCTAATTGTGCTACCAATCCACTTCCACTTTTTCTTAAAAATTTGCTCTCTAATCAGAACTTGATTCGTTCTTTGCCATAGCTCCATATTGCTTATGTGTTTGGGCCATCTGATTTTAAGTATACTACGCAAGCACCTGTTG
>NC_068995.1:26769108-26771100 GCF_001194135.2 Octopus bimaculoides
ATTCTTGAGGGATTGTATAGCCTTTCTTATTTCAAACTTGGACGGTGGGTCAAGGCTGATGTTAAGATCCAAATTTCTTGGCACAATGTTGGCTATTGTGTCTGGAGGTAGTCTATTGAGTAAATTTTCAAAATGCTCCTTCCATCGATTTTTTTGTTCTAGAATTGATGTTAGCATCCAGCCATCCTTCCCTTTTACTGCTTTTTCTACTCTTACTCTCTTCCCGGATAGTAATTTAGTTGTGTTGTACAGCTCTTTCATGTTCTGGCGTTGGGCTGCACTTTCTGCTGTCGTTGCTAAATTTTCGAAATATTTTCGCTTGTCTCTTTTTAATTGTTTTTTAACTTTCTTATTTTGTTGGCTGTAATTTCCCTGACTTCTATTTATCTCTACTTCTGAGCTTGCCAATAGTAATTTTTCCTTTAGCTTCTTTCTTACTTCTATGGCTGTTAGTGTCTCTTGTGATATCCACACCTTATTCTTTTTGTTTATACACCCTACGCATTCTTCTAATAATGAAATAAAAGCATCCTTAATTTTCGACCAAGTATGTTTTATTGTGTTGCCTTGCATCCTTTTTACTTGCATTGATTTGCATGATAATGCTTTTCTGTATTTTATTTGGGTATTTTCGTTGAACTCTACATTCCTCTTTTAAAGCCCTTAACTTCAGTTGTAGTTTGCCAAATAGTAGGTGGTGGTTGGAGGTTGCATCAGCCCCTCTTTTTACCCAAACATCGAACAGTGATCTCCTGAACTTGCAGCTTACACAGATGTGATCGATCTGATTTTGCGTTTTCAGATCTGGCGATATCCATGTAGCTTTGTGAAGGTCTTTGTGCAGAAATAAGGTTCCTCCAATGACCAACTTGTTATTTGCCCAAAAGTCGGCAAATAACTGGCCATTTGCATTCATGCTTCCTAGACCACGTTTTCCCATAATGGCTTCATATCCTAAATTAATGTTTCCGACTTTTGCGTTGAAATCACCCATAACCATTTCCAAATTGATTACAAAAACACTGATAGTTGACAAGTCTTGTCGTATTAATTTACCAACTGAAGGTTTCCAGAGTCAAACGTGTTTTATGACGCCGAATAGTCAAAGCCCTAGGGAAGCTAGTTGGCTGATACTGCTTTCAACAAAGGATTCCACGAGGTTTGGTGTGTGGAATGTTTGAACAATGTTTACTGCTGGAAAGTGTGAAAATATTAGCAAAGAAATGGACAATTACAAATTGGAAATTTTGGGTTTGTGCGAAACTAGGTGGATTGATAATGGACAAACTAAGCTAGCTTCAGGAAAAACAATTATATACTCAGGGCACAAAGATGATAAGGCGCATCACACAAGGGGAGTAGCTCTGATGCATTAATGGAATGGCAACCCATAAATGAAAGATTGATACTAGCAAAGTTTAGAACGTCTCATAAGAGGATTTTCCTAACAATCGTTATGTGCTACACCCCAACAAATGATGCTGATGAATTAGCAAAAGTTGAATTTTATGATACTCTGCAGAGCATAATTGAAAAATATGGGTATGTTAGTATATATATATATAACCAATATAAATATATATATACAGATACATATATATATAAATACTAGCAGAAATACCCGGCTTTGCCCGGGTTAAAGAGAATAATGAAATCTAAAAACGCCGTCTAGACTATGCAACCCTCAACTGTTAGTAGCTACGATACCATATTTCTACATTAATAACTCTCCAATCCATGCCAGCATGGAACATAGACATTAAGTGGAATGCCAGTCTCTCATCTAGGAGGGCCTTGAAATCAATGTTACCAACTGGGGACTATGTGTGTCGTAGTGATAATAAAAAGACCCAAAGGAGGTCTGCAACAAAATAATTTTACTTAACACTTTGCAAGTGAATCAGTGGAGGCAAAGATGCGTCTCATTTACTTGACAATTTATGCACCACATTGCAGAAATCACAATGAAAGTATATCTGAAAGGGTAGTCTT
>NC_068995.1:26771321-26778205 GCF_001194135.2 Octopus bimaculoides
ATACATCTATATGTATACATATACATCCCTCTCTCTCTCTCTCTTTCTCTCTCTCTCTGAAAGTATCTGTCATTACAGTATCGAAATGTGATTGTTTCAGTTAGTAGAATAGTTTCATTTTTAAAGTGAAAGTATTTGACATGAGTGTTTTTGTTTCACTTTTGACACGTAATACTTAAATAGTGGAGGAGATATTATGTTGCTGTGAGCTCGAACTCTGCAAGAAGTTAAAATTTTTTTTTGACTAAAACACAACTGGAACCCTAAGTAAGGCATGTGTAAAATTTGAATGAAATTGGTTGCGTAGTTCTCGAGTTTTAGGGATTCACACAGACAGACAGACAGACAGACAGACACACATTCTCATTTTTATACATATAGATTACATACAGAGACATATACATATATTACCTATATAGATAAATAGGCATTTACATATGTGTGTGTGTGTGTATTAATTATGTAATGAGTATATACATGATGATGTTTACATTTTAACTATGAAAATGTAGGATTTAAAAAGAAATTATGAAACATATATAAAATTTTTGCTTTTTATTATTCTAAATATGTTGCTCTGAACATTCATTTTACTCAATATATTTGCAAACTCATTTCATTTATGATTATTACATTGTAATAATATTATATTATATTATAATAATATTATATTGGAGTTTGGCAACATATTAATAAGTGAGCTCTTAAATTCAGTGGATATATTTTAGTGCTTAAGCACTAATTTAATATATAAATATTGTTCACACACATGCACACAAATTGTGTGTGTGTGTGTGTGTGTATGTGTGTGTGTGTGTATATATATATATATATATATATATATATATACACAGATATGCATTTGCTAAAAGAAATCAAAGAGAAAAGTATGCAATACATACTGTACAGTTAATTATAGTAATAATGACAGTGAGAACTCTAGAATTTTCACAGTTATTTACTTTGAGTTTGTGCTGTCTACTCATGAAAACTATTCATAAGCAACAATGCAAATGTCAGTGGAAACATCTGTGAAAAAATCTTACTCCTTCACTGTTGTCATGTATATTTGTGTGTCTGTGTACACACACATACATATACATGAGAGAGAGAGACACACACACAAGCATACATACACACATGCATGCATATGCATGTACACACACACTTTTCTTCTTTTAATTAGCCAGTTAATGGCCGTAAGTCCACTTTTACTTTTTCATCACTGCTCAACATGCCAATAGTTGGATAGAGACCATCTTTTGAAATTTTCATTTCTCGACTACCAATTGTACGTCCGTTTCTGGTGAAGAAGACCTGACAAGAAGAAAAGGAATTGAGAAATATGTAACTTGAAACAGTTTGCACTTTGAGAGAAAAGAAAAAAGAACGAAAATCTATTTGTAAAAACAGAAAAAGCATGAAAATCATTTAAATATTTTGATCAATAAATTTAATCTGCTTATTCAGAAATAATAAAAATTCTGTTGCAATCAAGCTTATTCTTTTACTGGTTTTGAACATTGGAGTGTGCCATAACATAGCATTATTTTATTAACTCCAGTACTTACATTTACTGACCTTGGAAAGATGAAAAGCAAAGTTGGTTTGGTAGGACTTAAACTTATTAGGACGTAAACAAATGACCCAAAGTATTTCGTCTTTAGCTCTACCTGTTCTGCCAAATGCTGTCCACTTCAAGCCTGATGTAATGTTTTTGTGGTATGTACGTTCATTGCCTACCTACTATGACCAACAACATAGTAGAATATTGATACTATCAGAATCCTAATCTATATCTATTATCTGTTTTTCTTTACTATCATGGGGTAGGCTGGATCTACTGTACAGTATATTGCCACTACTTTGTTTTCTGTTCTCTCTTCTGTGAGACCAGTACCCAGAGACCTGACTGATCTGACTACTTATGTTTTTCTGTCTGTTTCATCACCCATTGGCGTTGCATACTTATACTAGCAGAATCAGCTCTCCTGCTCACTTAGATTGTTTCATTTAATACCTAATCACTATCTCAATTCACTAGTGCTCTGATTAACATCATATATTCAATGAATCATTTTCATCTCATTTAATCTCCAGCCAGCCACTGCAGATCTACTATATTCAATGTCCATGTCTCACTACCATGCATTATTATGTTTCTTATATAAGTTGCATAAAGTTTTGCTTTAACAACAGACACCCTATGTTACCAACATTGGAAACACCTTTCTGAACAGCTTTCATTTCTGTATTCAAGCTACGGTACTTTTGCTACAAAAACTTCCTGCATTGATTAGCTCACATAGATAACAGAATTTATCTTAGAAGTTTAGATAAATTAACAAATAATTTTGTTAATAAATTAACAAAGATCAACTCCCAGTATGCACCAACTTCTATTTTCAACTGATTCCTCTCTGCTTCTACTAATAACAACTTTTATGAAACCCCTTCTACTCAGGCCAACCCAAACTACATGTCCCTGCTTTTCTGATCACACCATATTTCACATCCTACTCATATCTCAGGTCTAGCTACACAGTTTCTGTTATCTTCTTGAATTTCCATCCTTGGTTATGTCCTTTTAACATACGGTAAACTACAGATGTTGAAACTGAATGTAAACTGCATAAAGGCTTGATCAATTAGTGTACCATTCAGGGATGAAGAAAAATTCTGAAATGGAGTTTTGGGTAATATTGGGGTTACTGCCAGCATTGAGCACACTATAATTAATGCAAGGAAGCCAGTCACTTGGGATCTCTTTGAGGATTGAATGTATAGCCACATCAGAAAAGTATATTCTTAGTTAAATATATGATGAAATTCCAAATTAGCAACTATCAGCCAATCTGGAGAAAAGCAATGAGATTTAATTGTAACTGTCTGCACTACTCCGCTATTGCTGTACACTTGTATAATATCTAGGTGCTGACGAAGAAGACAAGCATACTTTGCTGAAGTTGTCTCTAATAATACTAAGTTGACTGAAATTGTATGTGTGGTGACTCTTTATGCAGTAAAGAGGAAATAATGGACAGCATTGGGCTGACTCTTGCTACTTGTTTGAATGTACAGGAGATTTCAGATGGATGATGTTCTGGAGAACAAGTATTGTGAATAGTGGTTAATGCAGGGCAGGGTTGTGGGGTAAGAGTTGGACACATCCAAGGTGACAAAATGTGGATAGAGAAGTGGGTCAGGGTGTGAGTGGTGGAGCTCCAAGGAACAAAGGTCATTACAATAGTGATAGAAAAGACAAAGAGGAGACAGAATGCCAGTGGGCCAGTGGCCAGAGTTGTCCATTGTAAATAGAGTGCCAATTGGCTGAGTAGCCCTTCACTCAATATGACACAGGATGTCAGTGTACATAGTAGCAGCACCCTCCTAGATGCAGAAGCATTACTCCACTGAGCTTTGCTGAGTGTCAACAGTTGTTTGGGGCTAAAATGTCTTCTGGTCCTAAACAGAAGAATTTGGATGCGGTTTCTAGCTGTATTAAGGACAAGCTTTTGCCATGAGAGACCATCAGTGATAATGAGAGCCAGCATTTGTAGAGACTGTGAGGGCACTAGCTGATTGCTATTCATGTTTAGAAGAGATTCCTTTCATTATTCTATCTATTTCATTACCGTGTAAACATAGTTTCGTCTTCCTTGGTCTTAAAACAAACTTAATTCCTTCATGCATATTCACTATTCGCTACCTATTCATTTATTCATGTTTGTCACATTGTCGCTTATTTCTCTAATTTTGTCACAGGTTGGCTGACCAAAAATTCTAAGATTTTTCAATTCTATTTCACTATTATCAGTATTTGCTGTTTCATTAAATTATGTTACCCAAAATCCCAAAAGAATATTTTTCTCCATCGTGTTCTATCCCTGACCACCCAAACTCTGGCCCCCTCTCTGTTTTGATTACCACTTACTTCACCAACACTTCCCCCTCCTCCACCACCCCACCCTATATAAACTAGTGCACGCACTTTGATTCTCCTACTCCATTTTAAATACTTCCCCAAAAGAAAATGAATCCAGAAGATGCTCTTGTCAAATTTTGCTATTTTGCGGTATGCCCACCCTCCTGCCCCCATCACCTGTACCGGAAGTCCCTATCCTCTGTCATCCTCTGGTTGTCTCCCATGAACACTTCTAAAGGCTTAACACCATCCCCACCCCTACTTAGGGTTTATCTCCTATGTAAGGTAGTGATCATATAATGAAAGATATGATAGTGAAGTGTATGCAGGTTGAATGAAGGCTACTGCTTGTTTATGAATTCTGCCAAATGTGAGCTTTCTTTTCAGGTACATGACACTGCTGTCCCCCATCCCAGGGTCTCAAGGGCTCACACCTCCCACACCCTCAGGGTTGGCACACTCAACGTGGGCATACTGAAAGGTAGGTCTGGCGAGATTGTTGAGATGCTTGAACAGAGATTGGTTAGCAACCATTATCTCGGCCTATGCTCCTCAGCCGGGGCTACCGGATGGACAGAAAAACTGATTTTATAACACCCTCTTGCAAACTACCTTGTTGACGAATGACAGGGACCTTCTTTTTGTGGCTGGTGAGTTCAATGGACATGTTAGACAATATGCAGGGGGCTTTCATTGCGTACATGGCGGCTATGGTTTTGGTTCCTGCAATGAGGAGGGAACCAGGCTGCTGGAGTTCTGCGATGCAAATGATCTTATGGTTTGCATTACTAACTTCAGGAAACCTGCCAGTCACTTATTCACCTACTGTTCTGGTAGACACACTAGCCAAATTGACTACATCCTCACCAAAAAAAGGAAAAGATGACAGCTTATAAATGTCAAAACATTCCCAGGCGAAGAATGTACCCCACAACATAGACTAGTAGTTAGCGACTTCAGGATCAGGGCTAAATGGATGACCAGATGTATTACTCGAAGTCTTTGAGGAATTAAAAGGGGGATATAACATCACATGATGTGGAAGACAACTGGAGGTTTCTACGGGACAACCTGCTGTGAGCCAGTGACCAGATCTGTGGATGGTGCAAAGTCCCCTCTCTGTCCAAGGTAACATCCTGTTCCGTGAGGACCAAAGACTTGAGATATTTCATGTTGCAAGACAATGTGTGAGAAAGAATCATGATGTCATAGGAGAGAAATGTGTCTGCATGGATGATGGTTCACTTGCATTAAACAAGGCTGCAAAGAGAGAGGTTTGGAGATGCCACTATGAAAGGTTAAATAAAGAGAATTAATGTGAGAAAGAGAGTCTGCTGAATGCTGACCCAACAGAGGGACCAGTTATCTACCTTGGTAGATAAAGCAATTAAGGGTATGAAGAGAGGGAAAGCCCCTGGCCTATCAAGAATCAGAGCAGAGATGCTCAAAAGATCTGGGGGCGTCGGCTATAACCTAGTCACCCGTATAGTCAACTGCTATAATAGCCCAACTAATTAGGGAGAGAGTCAGTCAAGATGAGATGCAGTTTGGGTTCGTGCCAGGGAAAAGCACCACAGATGCTATATTTCTGGTAAAACAGTTGCAAGAGAAATACCTAGCGAAAGATAAGCCTCTGTACCTGGCTTTCGTTGACATGGAGAAAGCCTTTGACAGGGTCCCCTGATCCCTTATCTGGTAGTCAATGAGGAATCTAGGGATAGATGAATGGTTAGTGAGAGCTGTGCAAGCCATGTACAGGGATGTTGTGAGTAAGGTGAGGGTTGGCAATGAGTACAGTGAAGAATTCCAAGTACGATCAATCCTCAGGCCCCTCTTATTCATCATAGTCCTCCAGGCAATAACAGAAGAATTCAAGACAGGATACTCCTGGGAGCTCCTTTATGCTGATGACCTTGCTCTAATTGCTGAGTCACTATAAGAACTAGAGGAGTAGTTTCAGGTGTGGAAGCATGGATTAGAATCGAAGGGCCCTAGCTAAAACCAAAGTCTTAATAAGTAGGAAGGCAGAGAAACCACAAATCCCTTCAGGTAGATGGCCCTGATCAATCTGTAGAAAAGGCGTATGTAGAAACTCCATAAGATGTACCCAGTGTAAGCTATGGACACATACGAGGTGCAGCAATATCAAAGGAAGGCTAACTGGGAAGATAGTTTTTGTATGTGGCAAATGCTCAGGAGCAATAAACACTGAAAATATGCAGAGAACAGCTTCTGTCACATTCCAGGAAGAAACACTACAAGTAGTATCAACTAGTACAAGTAGTATCAACAAGTAGATTCCATTACCTAGGGGACCAAGACAGTAGCAGGGGTGGATGCTCTGAAAGTGTAGCTGCTAGAATAAGAATAGCCTGGACAAAGTTCAGAGAGCTCCTACCTCTGCTGTTGACAAAGGGCCTCTCGCTCAGAGTAAGAGGTAGATTTTTATTGTCAATAGTTTATATATGCACATACACATTTTGAGTGAAAAATTTCCAGTCATATGTGTGGTGTGACGTCAGTGTCTGGGGAGGCTGACCGGAAGGGCGAGTCGACCGGAAGGGGAAAAAGGGCAGAGGGAGCCTCGATCGGCGTTCGTGCCCTTTTCGAACGGGGCTGCCGTCAGGACAAGACGTGTTAAGCGACGGTCTAGGTTTGGGAAGGTTTGGGAGAAGCAGCTGCTATACCTGGTGTACTTTGGGTCGGGGCAAGCTTCAAGGATCGGATACCGCAAGACGGACTCGCAGTCGAGGAAAGGAAAACCGAGGTAAGGCAATTACATCTACTCGTATGCACACACCACAATATGGACATTATAGCATAAAATATGGTCATTGGGGTCCAACTGGACCCCATTGGCCTTCTGTGAAATTATTTTTTTTTGTTCTTTTTTCAGATATTCTGATGAATTTTAAGTCAATTTTCTTCGTATTTGTACTGGTATGAATCGATATACTAA
>NC_068995.1:26780386-26782794 GCF_001194135.2 Octopus bimaculoides
ATATATATATATATATATATATATACACATATATATACATACATACATACATATATATATATCTATATATAAAATACAAGAAAACAGAATTCACAAGACTCTTTATTTAGAACCACTGCGATTGTTTTGACTCATCATGCTTTGGTACCTAACAGGTGAGATGCTGTACAAACAATTGTCATGCATCATAAGGGCAGATGCATTTCCTCAAGTAACTTTTCAAAAAGTCCTCCTTTTTTATTTGTCATTTCATTTATTTCTGTAACAATACATTTTGGTAATTGTGGCATACTGTCTCCATAAGAAACTAACATATGAAGAATTTTTCTCACATAAGCAATAAAATAAAGTATACAAGGATAAAAGAACAAGGAATCAAAAATAAACTAAATAAATCAAATAAAATGTAAAACACTGATAATAAGATACCATTAGATAAAAACATAAAATATACAATCAATTGGGATAGAACAAAAAAGAACAATCGGATATTTATATTGAATTTTACATCTCATCAAAACAAATAAGCATATCCACATATGCATCTAGTATATATAAATCACAGGATGTGTGTGTATAATGACTAACGCATGCATTTCCACAATTCTCAACTGATTTTCTCCAAACTTTACACACACATTACTTATGTCCCAAGGATGGCCATGCACTATAGCATCTTGCCCAGAGCTCCCACGTAAATGGACATAGTTGTTTTGTATGTAGGGTCTTCCATATTTTCTTAATCTTTTTATAAAAGTGAAAGGATTTTGTCTATTTATTTCGACTGTCCACCTGCATGGTGATCCAGTCAAGAAATAGGATTTGGATGCTGTCATTTTATTTTCATGTAAATAAATGTTTATATTGATTTAAAAGATTTATCCAAAAAATCTTATTTAGCTGTTATTCTTAGCACAACACATGTTATGTCTCTGGTAATTTTCTTTTGTGTAAATAAATGTTTGTGCTAATTTGAAAGAATCATCCAAATTCGTTTTATGTACATAGTTTTTTTGTATGTAGGGTCTTCCATACGTTTTAAATCTATATGGTGGTTATCACATATATTTATTTATATGTTGTAATTCTGTATTACTACTTTTTATACTTTTTTATGAGTATTGGTGTGTATAGTTTGAGTTTTGGTTAGAGAATATTATAAAAGTGAAAGGATTTTGTCTATTTTGACTGTTTTCAATACTTTTAAAATCTGTATGGTAGTATATTTGCATTACAGAATATCTTTTAGTTGTTTTCACATTTTTTTGATTTATTATTTATTTATATGTTTTAATTGTGTATTATTACTTTCTATATATTTTTATACGTGTATTGCTTTGTCTTGTTTGAGTTTTGGTTAGAGGATATTATAAAAGTGAAAGGATTTTGTTTATTTATTTATTTCGACTGTCCACCAGCGACAGTGATTAAATTGACGAGGAGCACTGTACATGATGAATATCCAACACCAAACAACCTTAATATCCCTATTTAAGCTGCATTAAACTTTGGCAAGCTTACCTTTACCTATTCTGAGTTACTTGAAAGGCGATGTTCCCTTTCCTCTCTTCTATACCTTTGTTTACCTACCAATGCATGGTTTCATTTTAAGGATGCTTATTTACCCATCCATTATGATATTTTGACTGTTGTCCATTGTTTCAGATATGTTTTAGCATTGTCATTCTAGCTTTTTTAAACAATCATATATGATTCGTCTCAAAGAAACAACCTTTCAATAAGAGGTTTGCTTCCACTAGTAAAATCTATATGTATCTTTCAGAAAGCTCCACACCAATTTCACTTTATGCAGCATTTGCTGTTAGTTTATGCACAGGTTATGTGAGAAGACAGAATAAAGGGGCTTTTGTTAGCTTATCTTTCTGAAAAAATAGCTCCCTTTGCTGTTGAAAAAATAAAAACTCACAGAGGAGAAGTTTCAATGTCTTCCTTCAATTTCCTTACACCGTTTATGTGGCTGTTTCTGACAAGAAATTTAGCTTTCATGTAAAACAACTATATTTTGTAGTCAAAACATATCAGTAACACTACTTTGCATCGCTAGCAAACATATATGTTCTATGATCATAAAAGTGCAACAACCTCCATAATAACCAGCCTTCAATTTGATTTTTCGTTCCTAGCTTAATTGGAAACATGGATTGCCATGCTACTCATAAACCTTCTCAGCAGTTCAATTATTTGGTGAAAAAAATACCACCAAAGCAACTAAAGCATGTATATATACACATACACATACACATTTATATGTAAACATATACATACATTCAACTACACCCAACACACACTCGCTCTCTCACACACACACACACATGTATATATACATACACACATGCATATATATATATATATATATATATATATATATATATATATATATATATATA
>NC_068995.1:26783033-26788616 GCF_001194135.2 Octopus bimaculoides
ATATATATAGAAGAAATACGAGGAATGGAAGAAAAAATAATAATGAAACAATAGAGTACTAAAGAACAATTGTATATTCAGGGATAAAAGCGCATGTCCTTTACAAAACCAGAGTAAAAGGTAGACTGTATGACACATGTGTGTGAACAGCAGTGAAACATGGGCTGTGACTGCTGAGGACATGAGTAAGCTTGCAAGGAATGAAGTCGGTATGCTCCACTGGATGTGTAATGTCAGTGTGCATACTTGACAATGTAAGCACCCTGAGAGAAAAGTTGGACTTAAGAAGCATCAGATGTGGTGTGCAAGAGAAACGACTGCATTGGTATGGTCATGTGTTGCAAGTGGATGAGGACAGCTGTGTGAAAAAGTGTCACACCCTAGCAGTTGAGGAAATCTGTGGAAGAGGTAGACTCATGAAGACCTGGAATGAACATTGGCCCTCACCGAGGCAATGACAAGTGACCGAGACCTTTGGAGCTATGCTCTGCTTTAGAAGACCCTGCAAGCCAAGTGAGGCCATAACTGTGGCCTATGCCAGTGCTGTATAACCAGCCCATTTAAGAGTACCCTACAATCATTGGACAATGAACTATGCTTGCAAAGACCTATTAAGGCAAGTGAAATCACTGTCGTGGCCGATGACAGTACCACCTCATTAACACGTGTGCCAGTGGAACGTTAAAAGCACCATTCAAGCGTGATCGTTGCCAGGGCTACTGACTGGCTTCCAGTGGCATGTAAAAAAAGTACCATTTGAGTGTGGCTGTTGCTAGTGTCGCTTGACTGGCTCCTGTGCAGGTGGCACATAAAAAGCACCATTTGAGCATGGCTGATGCCAGTACCACCTGACTGGCTCTCGTGCCAGTAGCATGTAAAAGCACCCACTACACTCTCGGAGTGGTTGGCATCCAGCTGTAGAAACATTGCCAGATCAGAGTGGAGATTTGTGCAGTCTTCTGGCTCGCCAGCCCTCAATCAAACCATCCAACCTATGCTAGCATGGAAAGCAGATGTTAAACAATGATGATGATGATATTTATATATATATATTTTCAATTCTTTAAAACAGTTCAGCTTTAAACCTGTGGTCATGCTAGCTGTGCTACACCATTATTTAAAACCTCTTCTGATATGTGGCATTTAATGAATGAGGCGAATGAGGGAGTTTGATGCTGCTACCCTTATCTGTGTTTCCTGCTGTGAGGTAGGCTCATCTGGAACCCTTGACATGAAGAGATCCAGTTTTGCTTTGAAGACACCTACATCCTCACAATGCAGGTCTCTCAGATATTTTGGGAGGATACTGAAGAGCTGTGGGCCCTTGAAACCCAAGCTGTTGCAGTATCTGGTCCTGTATTTTGATGGTGATGCTGGGATTTTTGGCACTCTGCAGTGACACCCCATTCTGCAGTTTGTGTAACTTTCAGTGCCAAAGTTTGGTACAAGGCCTTCCAGGGTTTTCTAGATGTATACCACTGCATATCTTTCCTGCCTTCGTTCTAGAGAAAATAGTTTTAATTCTTTCAGTCTTTCCCAGTCGCTGATACGTTGCATTGAGATGATTTTCTTTGTGTAGCTTTGTATATAAATACATATAGTGTGTGTGTGAGAGAGAGAGATGGGATAATTAAGATGAGACTTATCAGAGGTAAATTAACAGTTATATTTATCTCTGCTTATGCTCTTCAGTCTGTGCTGACTGATGAGCAGAAGAACCAATTCTATGAGGTCTTTTTGCAGACTACCTCAATGACAAATGACAGAGACTTTGTTATTGTGGCTGGTGACTTTAATGGACATGTTAGACAGCATCCCCATGGACCTAGAAATGAGGAGGGAACAAGACTGCTAACTTCAGAAAACCAGCCAGCCACCTAATCACTTACCAGTCTGATGGGCACATAAGCCAGATTGATTACCTCCTCATCAGGCAATGAGATAGATGGATGCTTAAAAATGCAAAGTCTTTTCCAGGTGAAGAGTGTACAACCCAACATAGGTTACTAGTTAGTGACTTCAGAATTAGAGCTAGAAAGACTTAGAGAAATAAATCAATTTGGAAAAGAAGACTACAGAAACTCAAAGACACAGCAAACACACAAATTTAGAAATTTCTTAATGTAAGCTTCTGACAAAAGAGAGGAAAAAATAGGGACATATAGCTTAGAGAACAATTCAAAGTTCCTGTGGGACAATCTATTGAGGGTTACAGATGAAATCTGTGGTTGGTTCAGAGTCCCAGCTAGACCAGTAGTGACATGGTGGTGGAATAAGGAGGTAGACAGTGCCATAAAAGCAAAAAGACAGGCCTGGAAAGACTGGAAAAATGGTGGAAGCAGAGAATCGTATCAGGTAGCCAAAAGGGCAGCTAGGTATCAGGTTTATATAGCAAAAGGAGTAGCAGAAGGTAAGAGATTTGCAAATGTTCTACAGCATAAGAATCAGAGGTATGAGGTGTTCAGGATTGCAAAGCAGTGTATCAAAGAGAATAGAGATATGGTGGGCGAGAAATGTGTGCGAATGGATAATGGCATGCTTGCACTTAGTGACACTTCCATGCATCTTTTTTCTCTGAGTCACTATGAAAGGTTACTAAATGGGGAAAATGAATGGAAGAAGGAAAGTTTACCAAATATCAAACCAACTGAGGGATCAGCCATCAGAGTTGATAGCATAATAGATAAGGCAATTAAGGATATGAAGACAGGGAAAGCCTCTGAGCTATCAGGAATCACTGCTGAGGTGATTAAAATGTCCAGTGGTGTAGGATACAGCTTAGTCACTCATATAATTAATCAAGTTATTCAGGAAAACACCATCTCCAATGACTGATGTAGTAATATTATAGCTAGCTACTACAAGGGTAAAGGTGATGCCTTAGATAGAAACAACTACAGAGGTATTAAACTGCTAGACCAAGTCAAGAAAGTTACTGAGAGGGTTATAGCTCAATTGATTAGGAATAGAATTAAATTAGATGAGATGCAGTTTGGTTTTGTACCTGGGAAGAGTACCACAAATGCCATCTAGTAAGACAGCTTCAGGAAAAGTACTTAGCCAAAAGTAAGCCATTGTACTTAGCCTTCGTTGAGCTGGAAAAAGCTTTCAACAGTTTTCCTCTCTGTTATATGGTGGTCTCTAAGGAAGTTAGTAGAGGAGTGTTTTGTTAGAGCCGTACAAGCCATGTACAGTGGTACTGTTAGTAAGGTGGGAGTTGGCCATGAATAAAGTAATGAATTTAGCGTATAGGTGGGGGTTCACCAGGGCTCAGTTCTCAGCCTACTCTTATTCATTATAGACCTCCAGGCCATAATAGAAAAATTCAAAACTGGGTGCCTGTGGGAACTGCTATATGCTGATGACCTTGTTCTTATTGCAGAATTTTTAGCAGAATCGGAGAAGAAATTCCAGGTATGGGAACAAAACCTGGAATCAAAGAGCCTTAAAGTTAACCTGGTTGTTAGTAAGAAAGAAGATAAAACTCTCTTTCTGTCAGGTAAATGACCCTGCATAATATGCAGGAAAGGAGTTGGAAGAAATTGCATTCACTACACTCAGTGTAAACTATGGACACATAAGAGGTGCAATGGAATCGCAGGTAGATTAACAGATAAAGTAGTCTTTGTATGTGGCAGGTGTGCAGGAACAATAAGCACTAAGAGCACATGGGACTTAGATTCTCACAAATGCCCAGGAGGCTCTCTTGAGGTTGTAGATAGCTTCTGTTACCTAGGTGACCAAATTAGCAATGGTGGAGGATGCTCTGAAAGTATTGTTTCTAGAATAAGGATAGGGTGGAGGAAGTTCAGAGAGCTATTACCTGTTGGCAACAAAAGGACTCTCTCCTAGAGTGAAAGGTAGACTGTATGATGCTTGTGTACAAATGGCTATACTCCATGGTAGTGAGACATGGGCTCTGAATGCAGAAGACATGCGTAGACTGAAGAGAAATGAGGGTAGTGTGCTCTGTTGGATGTGCAACATCAGTGTGCATATACAACAAAGTGCAAACACATTGAGAGAAAAGTTGGGCAAAAGAGGAATCAAATGTAGCTTGCAAGAGAGAAGACTATGTTGGTTTGGAAGTGATGCGTATGAATGACAGCTACATCAAGAAGTGCCAGTCACTGAATGTGGATGGTATCTGCAGAAGACCCAGGAAGATGTGAGATGAAGTGGTGAGAACTGATCTCAGGATGTTGGGCCTCATGGAGGAAATGACAATAGACCAAGATGTCTGGTAATATGAGGTTCTTGAGAAGACACATCTACGTCAGTAGAACTGAGTTCTAGAAGTGCTGTGTGTCCCACTCACACTTAACAAGCAAACTTCTCACATAGCCTACCACAACAAATCAAACTACATCTCTTCTCTTCCTCGTGTATTTCCACTTCATGCACTATGCTTACCTCCCACTTCCAAAATCCTGTCCTCTTGGCCCTGTTTCACTGTATCATTCCTATCTGCTAGCACCTGACCTGTGTGTTCTACCCACACACAACAAGAAAACTTTTCACACACCCTACCCCAACAAACCAATCTACATCTCTTCTCTTCTTCACATTTCCTCTTTCATACACTATACCTACCTCTCACTCCCCAATCCTGTCCTTGCAGCCCTGTTTCTCTGTATCATTGCTATCTGATAGCCCCCCCCCTGCTCTATATATACCCAGGTTTTTTGCCACTCACTTGCCACTCCCTCTTTGCACTCTCTAATCATGCTTTTCCTTTACTCAACCATCCCATTTATATTCTAATCCCTGTCCCTTGTGAGTATGCCCAGCAATTTGCCACAATCTCTATCCTGCTGTCTCCCACTCTCTCCTTCTCTTCCCTCAGGTTGGGTAACCATGTATCACCTTTGCAGCAGCACACCTGTTTCTATCTTCATTCCTGATCTCTCTCTCTCTCTCTCTCTCTCTCCAGCCGGGTAACCTTGTACCTCCTCTACAGCAAGACACCTATGTCTTTCTTTCTGTCTCACTATAACCTTTCACCACCCGACACAAGACACCTCCTTCAATGCACCCTCCTCTCTCAAAAGTTTTTGTCTTGCAAAGTACTTGGTGATCCTGTCAGTATAGGTGCCACTTATTAAGCATCCAGCTGTAAAAACCTTGCCAAAACTGACCTCACCTGTGCTTGTGCCATGTAAAAAACACTTAGTCCACTCTGCTGAGTGGTTGGTGTTAGGAAGGGCATCCAGCTGTAAAAATCCTGCCAAAACAGTCACAGAAGTCTAGTGCAGGCTTCTGCTTGGCCAGGTCTTGTCAAACCATCCCACCCATGCCAGCATGGAAGGTGGACGCTAAATGATAATGATGATGATGGTGATGTATAATACGTTCTTGTGTTTGTGGAGAGTTATTCTATTTTAATGCCTTATTAGTTAACACACTCACCAGTTCGATTTCCACTCATTTACTTATTCGTTTTTCCTAAAATTTTCGTTGCTTCTTGCAACCTCTTCAATAGCTTTTACTCCCCAGACACAATAAAATATGCTTCAACAAACAAATTCACATAAAGAAACTTGCAAACCAAATACAAAAATGAAATATATATATATATATATA
>NC_068995.1:26789122-26791135 GCF_001194135.2 Octopus bimaculoides
GACACGTAAAAGCACCCACTACACTCTCTGAGTGGTTGGCGTTAGGAAGGGCATCCAGCTGTAGAAACTCTGCCAAATTAGATTGGAGCCTGGTGTTGCCATCCGGTTTCACCAGTCCTCAGTCAAATCGTCCAACCCATGCTAGCATGGAAAGCGGACGTTAAACGATGATGATGATGATGATGATGATGATATATATATATACACAACAGGCTTCTTTCAGTTTCCGTCTATCAAATCCACTGAACCTGGAACCATGTGGCTGGTAAGCAAGCTACTTACCACACAGCCACTCCAGATATATAATTGTATAGAATACAATTATAATTAAGAGCACAGAAGCAACCATGCCTATATGCTGAAAATAGATGCCAAATATGTCTAGCCACCCAAAATCTTCACTTTACAATATACACAGGTTGAAATTGGGAAAAGTGGGCTGACCAAAAATTCATAAAATAATTCAGACAGTTTTGGATTGATCAATTTCTGGATTAATTTAATAACTTTTCCTTCATCAGCAAAAACATACTGAGTGAAATAAATGAAAATATTTATACATACCCATACACAAAATGCCAGTACATACAAACATTCATAAATATATACGCATCAAATTCTGTAGTTCACCTCAACATGTGTGCATTTGGTATATAAATATAATATATATAGATATATAATTGTATAGGATACAATTACACTTAAGGGCATAGAAGCTACCATGCCTATATGCTGAAAATAGATGTCAAATACGTCAAGCCATTGCCAATCTTTCCTATATGTACATAGGTTGTAAATTATTTTTGAATTTTAAATCAGTCCACTTCACTGCTTTCAACCTGTGTGTATATAGTGAAAATTTGCAATGGCTGGATGTATTTGATGTCTATTTTCAACATATAGGCACGGTAGCTTCTGTGTCCTTAAGTGTATCCTATACAATTATATATCTCTATATATGTATTTTACCTAAAAGATTATTTTTTATATGCTGGCCATTGAAAAAATTCATTAATTTTTATGATTTTATCCTTTAATTATGTTTATATATATACTAGCCTAAAGTTAAAAAAATGTTAAAGGAAATAAATATATTTATTCTGATAAATCTGTTTCAGAGGCCTACATAAACTGAGACAACGAATTAGGAACAGAGAATTAGTGTGCCTCCCTACGGACAAGTCTGGCAGACTGTCAATAGACAGCCATCAGAACTATGTCCAAACCATGCAACAACACATCAGTAACATGAGAGAAGTTACACCACAAGAACATGAAAAAGTGGAAAAAGTCCTCAACGCACACATGGGAATGTGGTGCAACATACTCCAACCTACAAAAAGGACAGCACACAATTTCCAAGCTACCAACAACGACATTCCTACACTATACGGGTTACGCAAAGACCACAAACCCTACATAAGCCCTGTCATGGGGCTTCCAACCAGACCAGTTTGTGGAGCAAATATCTCCAGCAACTATAGACTGTCCTACTTCCTCTCACAGGTATTACGACCTCTCAATAGAGATGTCTCCAGATGTCTGTGTGAGCATGGAAGATCTCAGTAAAATCAGTACTTGCAACCACTCCAACAACCTCACAGGTTGTGTAGTGGGTAGTATGGATGTGATTTCACTCTACCCATCTATAGACATAGATTTTGCTGTGGAGATATGCATTCAGGTGATCTGTGAGAGTGAAGTGGAGTTCCGCAAAGTCAACACAAGGGAACTGAGCCTCCTCCTCAGACTAAGCTACAACAGTAACTATTTAGATGACCATGACCTCAGTAGATTCTGCCCCACCAGGCCACAGAGGGGAAGACCACCCACCATCACTTCAGCAGTGAAAAGAAGCACCACTGAACGCTAGAGTGGCTGGACTGCACCCACCCAAAACCCTAAGAACAACAATCAGGTAAAGGAAATGATTGCTCACGCAATAGGGGCCAGTATAAAAACCATTTTGAAGAACCACATAGTAAAGTTCAACAAAAAACTATACATGCAGGT
>NC_068995.1:26792564-26796986 GCF_001194135.2 Octopus bimaculoides
CATATATACATACACACACATACATACATATATACATGTGCACGCACACACAGGCATACATATACACACATGCACACATACATGCATGCATACATACACACACACTGAGACACACGCATGCGCAAAAACAAACAAAAGCAAAAACAGAACGCAGCGTAAATAACGGACAGAGTCAAGACTATTGAAAAGGTTGCAAGACGCAATGAAAATTTTAGGAAAATAAAAATAAGAAATAAGTGGAAATTTTAACGGTGAGTGTGTTAAATTTTAAGGCACAATAAGAAAATGACTCTCCCCAGACACAACAGAATATGCTTCAACACACGAAATCACATAAAAATTCTTGCAAACCAAATCCAAAAACGAAAGATAAAAAATATATTTTCAGAAAAATTCTCTCAGATGACGTAAGTATAAACAGTTATTAAAACAAATCCTGAAATCAATTAAAGTTTAATTTTCTAAATATACAATGTTTTTAGTGTCCTTTAATTGGGGTACAAATAAAAAGGGACTTCCAACTCGTGAATATCCCACATATAATTGCTCATGAGAGAAGCAAGGTTATGTCCAACAACATTGAGTGACTGTCCTTCAGATTTGTTTATCAACATACCAAAACTTAGTTTCACTGGGAACTGGAGCTATTTAAACTGAAAAGGGAGGTCAGATGGGATTAATGGGATCCTTGGAATGAAGACATCCTCACCCTTATATTTGTGTGATAATTGTTGCTTCTAGGACATGGAGTTGCATTGCTTTCACCACCAGACTGGTGCCATTGCACAGGTAAGATGGATCCAGATTCCTGAGCAGCATGATTGGGGTCCCCTTTTTAAGTGTGGTGGCATCCCAGATGGCTGTAGAGAGTTCAGGAACTCAGTTGAAAAGACTGTAGCTTGGTCCTGATCAATGACAGTGTCGATAGATTTGAAAGACTGTTCTTGACTGGCAAGAGCTGCAAGAGATCCCAATTGATTTTGTTGACAGCATCATTACATGGAGCTAAGATGGCTCACTCACATAGCCATTGACTGTTGCTAAAGTTTTATGCAATGTTTGGAAACATGTATTTTGAGATCATTGATAGTTGGTACCATCTCACTACAGGGTAGCTTGTGTTGCTGTTGCAATTCTCCATATAAATGATAACAAAGTGTATATCAAATGAAATTAAAATCCTGGTTCAGTGACAGATCAATCAAGTTAGTAAAGTATTAATGTTTTTGGTAACAACATATTTTCTCTTGAAATTGGATATTGAAAAAGAGAGAAAATGCCACCCTCTCTTTTGTAAGAGAAATTAAGTTAGCTTGGCTTGTGTAGGGTGCATGACATCATCTGTAACGCTTTCCAATGTCTAATATGTACATGTATGATCTTTAGATCTTTATAGAGGGGGTATTCTTTCGTTACAAACAGCATAGTTGTCAAACTCGATCCGTGAATAAAATTTTTTTATCTCTTTACTCTCTTTGGAAGGTGATATTTGCTTTGATGTGAGAGGAGAAAGTGAAAGATGTATGTGCGTGTATATGAAATGGAAGATTGTGTGCATGTGAGAGAGAGAGAGAGTGAGTGAGTGAAGATGTGTGCTGTCATGTATCTTTTGCCTGAATATGTAAGTGGCACTCTCTCTCTCTCTCTCTCTCACACACACACATACACACACACACATACACACACACACACCTATCTTTCATATACACGTACATGCATACATCTTTTTTATATGAGTGTGTGTATGTGTGTGAGAGAGAGTGAGTGAGTGAAAGTGTGTGTTGTCATGTATATGTAAGTGGCACTCACTCTCTCTCTCTCACACACACTATCTTTCATATACATGTACATACATAAATACATATGCATACATCTTTTCATGTGGGTGTGTGTGTGCATGTGAGAGAGAGTGAGTGAGTTAGTGAAGATGTGTGTTGTCATGTATATATTTTTTTGCATGTATGTGTAAATGGCACTCACTGTCTTTCACATACATGCACACATTATCTTTTATATATACACGCGCATACATAAATACATATGCATACATCTTTTTTTGTATGTGCATGTGTGTGAGAGAGAGTGAGTGCCACTTACACATACATAACAACATGCCTTCACTTACACTCTCTCACACACACACATCCATCTCTCACTTTCTCCTTTCTTTCAATTTCTGCTCTCAAAGTAAAAGAATACCAAAGGGGGTGAGTAATAGGAGGGTTAGGGGGTGGTCGGGAGAGGGGAGAGGTTTCTCAACCTTCCCTTCCCCTTTAATTGAGAAGGTATAGAAGGGGGCCCCGCAGTCTCTACTTTTGGAGGGGAGGCGTTCCTCCCCACCCACTGGCTAGTATGTAGTATTAGTCATCAGCATACAATATTTTTTAATATATATCCAAGTATAATTACTCACATCTGATTTAAAATAGAAATATCCATTGTTAATAAGTCGAGTTGCTCCAAGAATATTAAAAGTAGGTAATGTAAGTTATCAATCAGTATATAATATTTTTCAATCTATATCCAAGAATAAATACTCACATCAGATTTAAATGTGTTAATAAGGCGAGTTGTTTCAAAAATATCCAAAATATGCATTGGAAGTTTATCAAGATATAACATTTTCTAATTCCTATCCAAGTAGAAATAGTCACATCAGATTGAAATATGAAATACCGAGTGTACTCTAGCTAATTTTATTAGGTCCATTCCATTTGAATAACTCATGTTGATATCTATAGCTTATGTCACGGGAATATTGAACTTTAATGTTTATTGTATAAATTGAAAGATGTCCTTCAGTGTATATTGCCAAAAGGACCGAATGAATGAATGACATATCAATATAATAAGAGTTTTTAACAGGTATGCATCCGTATGATGACCTTTTGTTATTTAGAAGCCTTACTGTTTCTTCCTCTTCTGAAAATTAGATATGTTGTGTGTAACATCAAGTTTTAAAGTTTACATTATAGTAATTCCAGTTCTTCGCGGAGAACTCCTACAAGAGCAGGGGTTGCAGGGGCTTAGCACTGGCCCTACTGTAAAAAAATTTAAGGTTTCGAGTTACAGTTGGGGTTAGTATTTAGCAAGTATGGTGTTATTGTAAATATTTACCAAATTTTTATCTAGTCACAATTATGTTTATCAGCAACCAATTGGTGTGAATGCGCAAGCGACAGGACTGTACACACAAATTTTGTTTAGAAAAGTACTTTTATATACCTTGCTGTCAATTCATTGGATTAATCACAATGTTTTTGGTAACAATATATTCTCTGTATATTGAAAAAGAGGGAAAATACCAACCTCTCTTTTTGCAAGAGAAATGAATTTTGGCAGTAAGGACTAAACTCATTGTTTCATTATTGACTGTTGCTAAAGTTTTAGCCAAATTGACTACATCCTCACCAGAAAAGGGGAAAGAGGACTGTTTATATATGCCAAAACCTTCCCAGGCAAAGAATGTACCCCTCAACACAGATTAGTAGTTAGCGACTTCGGGATCAAGGCTAAATGGATGCCCAGAAGTAGACCAGCTTCGAGGAGAAGGGTCTGGAAGCTTAAAGATCCTGCAAATGGACAGAGACTTAGAGATGTGTTATTTGAAGCATTCGACAAAATAGAAGGGGATATAAATAAATAAATGCGCCATTTTAAAGCCTAGCCAGGCTCATGGGACTGGTTTCCTGGTCTCAATGGCGTATGTATTCCCCAACTGGACAGGATGCCAGTCCATCGCAGCGTTACTCATTTTTGCCAGCTGAGTGGACTGGAGCAATGTGAAATGAAGTGTTTTGCTCAAGAACACAATGCGTCGCTCGCTCCAGGAATCAAAACCATAATCTTACGATCATGGTGCTGACACCTTAAACACTAGGCCACACGCCTCCACAGAACAGGATATAGCATCACATAATGTGGAAGACAACTGGAGGTTTCTATGGGACAACCTGCTGAGAGCCACTGACCAGATCTGTGAATGGTGCAAAGTCCCCTCTCGACCCAAAGTAATGTGGTGGTGGAACAATATGTTTGACAGGGCTAATAGACAAAAAAAACAGGCTTGGAAGAGCTGGAAGAACGGAGGTAGTGGGGAATTGTATCAGACTGCCAGAAGGGAAGCTAGGAGACAGGTTTATTTAGCCAGAGGGGAAGCAGATAAGAAAAAATTTGCCAATGTTCTGCACCATGAGGACTAAAGACTTGAAGTATTTCGTGTTGCAAGACAGTGTGTGAGAGAGAATCGTGATGTCATATAGGAGAGAAATGTGTCCGCATGGATGATGGCTCACTTGCACTAAACAAGGCTGCAAAGAGAGAGGTTTGGAGACGCCACTATGAAAGGTTGCTCAATAAAGAGAATGAATGGGAGAAAGAGAGTCTGCTGAATGTTGACCCAACAGAGGGACCAGCTATCCA
>NC_068995.1:26797713-26799092 GCF_001194135.2 Octopus bimaculoides
ATGGTTAGTGAGAGCTGTGCGAGCCATGTACAGGGACACTGTCAGTAAGGTGAGGGTTGGCAATGAGTACAGTGAAGAATTCCGGGTAGAGGTAGGGGTCTACCAAGGTTCAGTCCTCAGCCCCCTCCTATTTATCATAGTCCTCCAGGCAATAATACAGGAATTCAAGACAGGTTGACCCTGGGAGCTCCTCTATGCTGATGACCTTGCTCTAATAGCTGAGTCACTATCAGAACTAGAGGAGGAGTTTCAGGTGTGGAAGTAAGGATTAGAATCGAAGGGCCTTAGAGTCAACATAGCTAAAATCAAAGTCCTAATAAGTAGAAAGGCAGGCAAGCCACAAACCCCTTCAAGTAGATGGCCCTGCTCGATCTGTAGAAAAGGTGTAGGTAGAAACTCTATAAGATTTACCCAGTGTAAGCTGTGGACACATAAGAGGTGCAGCAATATCAAAGGAAGGCTAACTAGCAAGATAGTTTTTGTATGTGGCAGATGCTCAGGAGCAGTATGCTCCGTTGGATGTGTAATGTCAGTGTGCATACTTGACAGAGTGTAAATACCTTGAGAGAAAAGTTGGACTTAAGAAGCATCAGTTGTGGTATGCAAGAGAGACGATTGTGCTGGTATGGTCATTTGGTGAGAATAGATGAGGATAGCTGTGTGGAAAAGTGCCACAGACTAGCTGTTGAGGGTACCTGTGGAAGAGGTAGACCCAGGAAGACCTGGGATGAGGTGGTGAAGCACGACCTTTGAACATTAGGCCTCACCGAGGCAATGACTTCTGACCGAGACCTTTGGAAATATGCTGTGCATGAGAAGACCCAGCAAGACAAGTGAGACCATAACCCGTGGCCTTTACCAGGGGTGTAACCAGCCCACTTATGCATACCTTTCCTTCTTTGGACACAAAACCCCCACTCTATCTACCTCTATTTCTATTTATTTACTTTTCTTTCCCCGTTACCACTTAATAGCCACCTCTGCTACTATTTTGTTATTGAACGCTGATATTTTCACGTCTTTTTTTCTCTGGATGTTTACAATATCAGGATTTTATCCCACATGGATCTACGCAGGATTGCATCTAAGGACTTATGCATTTGTTTCTACAACATCAGAAAGTAGAACTATAAACTTTTATGCTTCTTTTTTCTCTCTCTTTATCTCCTTATTCCTTTATTCCCTTCCTTTTTGTCATCATTCCATTAATATATACTCTTCTCATTTTCCCTATTTGTCTCTGATGATGGAATATCCCATATTTGGGATATCCTAGAAACAGCTGTAAGACTTTGAATTTTTTCCAATAATAATAATGTATATGACTTGAGATGTTTGCCTTGCCTTAATGTTTGTTGTCCGCTTTAACAAATATATAT
>NC_068995.1:26799759-26801307 GCF_001194135.2 Octopus bimaculoides
TTCCCTTTGTTTTTAACGGTCATTTTTCACAGGAATTTTCAATTGGTCGGATAACTGAAGAGATGTTGGTGTGGGCTCCCACCCTGGCATCTGAAACTCGGAGTTTTATCATGGCTACTGAATAAGTGTCACATATTTTTATATATATATATATATATATATATACATTATATAGGTTAATGAGTAATGTGCCAAAATCTGGATGCCCTAAGACTTTTGTGACTGAAAAGAATGAGATGATAGTGGCTATGACATTTGTGAACAGTTCAAAGAAGTCCACACGGCATGCTTCTGTAGAACTATCCATACCAAGAAGATTATTGCAATGCCTAATGCATAAGCTGAAATTAAAACCTTTCTGTCCACAACTGGTACATGGTCTTTTGGATGACAACTCAGATCGCAGGCTGCAATTCTGCGAAATGATGTGTGACCAAATCGCTAATAAGCAACCGGACTATCTGGATAAGGTCATCTGGTCAGATGTGGCTTGCTTCAAATTATCTGGTCATGTAAACAGGCATAACTGCATGTATTGGGTTGATAAAAATCCCTATTTGACCATAGAATATCAACTGAACCAGACTGGCATTACAGTTTGGGGTGCACTCTCAAGCAAAGGTGTTATCGGACCCATTTTCTTTGAGAGAACTGCTTGGAAATGCTTCATGATGTGGAAGTACCACAACTCAGAACAAAAGCTAACTTTCAGCAAGATGGAGCACCTTCATATTATGTGTTGACAGTAAGAAACGACCTTAACCAAGCCTTTCCACAGCATTGGTTTGGAAAACGGGGTAGCATCGAATGACGACCATGTTCCTTTGACCTGACATCAATGGATTTCTTTTTCGGGGTGCTGTAAGGAACAAGAATTATGAGAAGAATCCCAAAACAGTAAATGAATTAAAAGATTACATTTTTGAGGCATTTGCTGAGGTTGATGGAGATCGGAATCTGTGTTCTGAAGAGGTTTGAACAATGTTGCAGTCTTGAAGGAGGACATTTCGAGCATCTGAGAGATTAAACATTATTTAAGATGTGCATAAACAATATGATTGTAAGATAAAAATGTAAATGAAATAAAATATTTTAAAAGAAATTGTAAGTGATAACTGTAAACCTTACTTTTGGATCACTCTGTATATATACATATGTATATTATGTACATGGGAGAATTTACGAAAAAAACAACAGACGAAGACAGGTGATGTAAACAACAAATGGATGTATTAGTTTAACGCTCGGGATATTATGTACATATATATATTCTTTTATCTGTTTCAGTTATTTGACTGCAGCCATGCTGGATCACTGCTTTTTGTTGAACAAATCGACCCCAGGACCTATTCTTTTGTACGCCTACTACTTATTTTATCGCTCTCTTTTGCCGAACTGCTAAGTTACAGGGAGGTAAATATACCAACATGGGTTGTCAAGTGATGGTAGAGATACAAGCAGAGACACACAAACATACCACACACACACACACATATATATATATATATATATATATGTATATATATATATATATATATATATATATAT
>NC_068995.1:26802464-26803234 GCF_001194135.2 Octopus bimaculoides
TTCCACTGCTCTAGGGACCAATTCTGTAGATTTTGACTGCACTCTAAATGCTTTGCCATGTTTGTTTTTGAAAGTAGTGGTTTTCTGATTGCAGCCCTCCCTTGAAATCCGGCTTTGTGCAGCTCCTGGCAAACAGTTTTTATGAAAACTGGGTTCTCAAGAGCTCTGCAGTAATTTTGGGAGCTGTACTTTTGTGATCTTTTCTAACAATTTGCGTAAGAGTCCTTCGGTCCCTATCTGAAAGTTTTGGTTTTCTTCTGGAGTTTTGTTTTGATGAGGAAGTTTTTCCCTCTTTCTCAAAGGATGTCATTACTTTCAAGACAGTACTTCTTGATACACCAAAGATTTCAGCAGTTTTCATTACGCTAAGCATCTGCTATATGAGCACCAACAATTTGATGTCATTGAAAGTCCGAGAGATCCGTCATTTTAATGAATTTTAATTTCCTTTTTCTTATGATATCTGAAAAGAAACAGCAATTTTAGCAAAACATATTAAGCAACACTAATAATAAATAAAAAAACATAAAAATAAACAAGCTTTTGACGGTTTTAGAGACATTTCAAAATTATGATGCTATGATACTAGGTGTTTCCATTATTTTGTCCAACCCTGTATAAGTGAAGGCGCATGGCTCAGTGGTTAGAACATTGAGCTTACGATCATGAGGTTGTGAGTTCGATTCCCAGACTGGGCTGCATGCTGTGTTCTTGAGCAACACACTTTATTTTACGTTTCTCCAGTTCACTCAGCTGTAGAAATGAGTTTC
>NC_068995.1:26803593-26807960 GCF_001194135.2 Octopus bimaculoides
TATGGTGGATAATGGAGAACTTCCAACCCAACTCCTGTAGTTTCGCCAATGTCTGGCGTTGTCTTGCAATAAAATAGGAAGGGATCTATTGACTAATCTAGGCCATTTTTTTTGTAAGCTTCTGCATCATTTGGTCCAGTTGGCAGCAGTATACTTCGGCCGTGATTGATGAGCCAGGTTTAATGAAATCATAATGGATCACACCTGCGCCAGACCACCAAACACACACTATCAGCTTCTTTTGATGAATTTTGCCTTGTGTACTGTGTCTTGGTGGCTCGTCTTTGTCCAACCATTGTGCTGAAGGTTTACAATTGTTGTATTGGATCCATTTCTCATCATGTTACAATTCAATTCAAAAATGATTCATTTTTGTGATGAGAAAGTAGCATAATGCAGGCTTCCAAATGTTGCTCTTTCTGATTGTCATTGAGTTCATGTGGAACCCACTTATCCAAATTTTTCTCTTTACCGATTTGAACTAGGTGAGTCAATATTATGTGCTTACTAACACCAAACAACAACAATAATTCATGGGCACTTTGAGATGGATCTGACTCGACATTGACGGTGGCTTTCAGTTCATCATTATCCACCTTTGTTTCTGGCTGACTGCTTTGCTCATTTGTATGGTCAAAGTTACCAGAATGAAAGTTTGCAAGCCAATTTGATATTATCTGCTGTGTAATAACATTAGAATGAAATACTCCATTAATATTTTGAGCTGTCTGTGATGCTGCATTTCCAAGAAAGAACTCATATTTCAAAACTGTACGAATTTCTGATTTCTCTAAACAAAAATAGCAAAAAAGATTTATACATACTTTATAAAGCACAAAATGAGTTAGAATAAAGAAATAGATGTCTCAGCTTTCTAACAAAAAATAAAGACTGTCAAAATATAATGATGGTGCAAAATGAGCAGCTGTCAAAATTTACCATATACCTTACTACAAATTTCATACTTGACGACCTAATATATTATATATTACACACACACACACACACACACAAACAAACACACACATACACACACATATATATATATATATATACATTATATATATATATAGTATATATAAATCACAGTATGTGTATATATAATGACTAATGCATACATTTCTACAATTCTCAACCAATTTTCACCAAACTGTACACACACATTACTTATGTCTCAAGGATGGTCATGCACTATAACATTTTGCCCAGAGCACCCGTGTAAATGGATGTAAATGAATATAGTTATTTGCATGTAGGGTCTTCATTACTTTTTTAATCTTTTTATAAAAGTGAAAGGATTTTGTCTATTTATTTTGATTGTCCATCAGTGATGGTGATTAAATTGACTAAGAACACTGTACGTGATGAATACCCAATACCAAACAATCTTAATCTCCATATTTAAACTGCATTAAACTTCGGCAAGCTTACCTTTACTTACTCTGAGTTACTTGAAAGGTATGTTCGCTTCCCTCTCTTCCATTTGTTGATACCTTTGTGTACCTAGCAATGCATTATTTCACTTTAAGGATGCTTCTTTACCCATCCATTATGATATTATGACTGTTGTCCATTGTTTCAAATATGTCTTAGCATTGTCGTTCTTTAAACAATCATATATGATTCGTCTCAAAGAATCAACCTTTCAATAAGAGGTTTGCTTCCACTAGTAAAATCTATATGTATCTTTCAGAAAGCTCCATACCAATTTAACTTTATGCAGCATTTGCTGTTAGTTTATGCACAGTTTATGTGAGAAGACAGAATAAAGGGGCTTTTGTTAGCTTATCTCTCCGAAAAAATAGCTCCCTTTGCTGTTGAATAAAATAAACTTGCAGAGGGGAAGTTTCAATGTTTTCCTTCAATTTCCTTACACCGTTTATGTGGTTGTTTCTGACAAGAAATTTTGCTTTCATGTAAAACAACTACATTTTGTAGTCATTATCTGTAATCTACTCCCAAAACACTTCAGTTGCTCTACTTTACATTGCTTGCAAACTTATATGTTCTACAATTATTAAAGTGCAACGACCTCCACAATAACCAGCCTTCAATTTGATTTTCAGTTCCTAGGTTAATTGGACACATAGATTGCTGTGTTACTCAAAAACCTTTTTGGTAGTTCAATTATTTGGTGAAAAACTACCACCAAAGTAACTTAAACTGTCCAAAGGACAGGTGTGTTTGCTAGTATATAAAAATATTCTTTTATTTCTTTCAGTCATTTGACTGCGGCCATGCTGGAGCACCACCTTTAGTCGAACAAATTGACCCAAGGACTTATTCTTTTTAAGCCTAGTATTTATTCTATCGGTATCTTTTGCTGAGCCACTAGGTTTTGGGGATGTAAATACACCAACATCGGTTGGGGTGACAACCACCAACACACACACACATATATATACACATACGACAAGCTTCTTTCAGTTTCCATCTACCAAATCCACTCACAAGGCTTTGGTCAACCTGAGGCTATAGTAGAAGACACTTACCCAAGGTGCCACACTGCGATTGAACCTGTAACCATGTGGTTGGTAAGCAAGCTACACATCTACTCTTGCACCTATATATCGTCGTTTAACGTCCGCTTTCCATGCTAGCATGGGTTGGACGATTTGACTGAGGACTGGTGGACCAGGTGGCTACACCAGGCTCTAATCTGATTTGGCAGAGTTTCTACAGCTGGATGCCCTTCCTAACGCCAACCACTCCGAGAGTGTAGTGGGTGCTTTTACGTGCCACCAGCACAAAGGCCAGTCAGGCAGTACTGGCAACGGCCACGCTCGAAATGGTGTATTTTACGTGCCACCTGCACAATATATATATATATATATATATATACTATAATGGAGAAAGCTGCTTATTAATTAGGTATGTAACAATTGCTAAAAGTACTAAAAGAAAGCAATTATTAAACGGTTGACCGTTAGGAAATATTTTTATAAATTCATGTTCAATTTCGATTTCTCAAGTTATTGAATTTTAACTCCAATTTCTCGCAAATTTAAATATTCATTGCATTCACTGCAGAGTATTCCATTTTCATTTGCAAAGTTTCTCACTTTCTCTTTTAAGTTTTCATTTGCTATTTGGAAAGCCGATAGTTTATTCTATTAATGTATATGAGTAGTGAATGAAAATTTTTTTAAATACCCGTATAATTTTTTAATGCAGGATATCTGTGAGAAGAGCCTAGAAAGTTGGGTAATTACTATTAGAAGAAAAGAAAAAGGTTACCGACAAGTACTCAAAACTTGCACCTTCTTCACAGTTTCCAAACATTCTATACCACTAAGCCAATATACACATGAAAAGTTGCATGAGCGACTTCAACAGTGATACACACACACACCAATACACACTCGTGCACACACACAGATACAACATACACATAAACGAAAGGCAATGCATGTGTGTGTGTGTGCGCACACACTCACTGACAAAACTTTGTGCTGCATCACTTTTGTGAAGTCTTGTCAGTGAACAGGTCGTGGTTTCAAAGCAGCAAAAATACTTTGATACAAATGAAATTTTAATGTTCTTTTCCACTCTAGGCACAAAGCCTGAAATTTTTGGGGAGTGGGGCAGTCAATTAGATCAACCCCAGTATACAACTGTTACTTAATTTATCAACCCTGAAAGGATAAAAAGCAAAGTCAACCTTGGTGGGTGAAATTTTAATGTTGAAGTGAAACTGGTAATACTTAAATACAGAGGTATCTTAATGGTACTACTTAAGTAGTACCATACTTAAGTAGTACCATACAGGTGTTATGTACAAAACATTTTAAATGTACACTATGTGGACGTGTAATGACACCCTAACCCTAAAGACTAATCCCTCCAGTTTCATATCATTATATAGATGTATCGGGACCTCTGTATTTAAGTATTTAAGCTGTGAAATTAAAGGTTTCTGTGTTTTCTTGAATGGCTTACAAACATCTATGCTGCAACTGTTTTTGTTTTAGCACAGAATCTCAGATCAAGTCACTTGCTATGCAAGTACATCACCATAATTTTTTTAAATCACTGTGGTATTTCTTTACTATCCACAAGGGGCTACACAGAGAGGGACAAACAAGGACAGACAAACGGATTAAGTCGATTATATCGACCCCAGTGCGTAACTGGTACTTATTTAATCGACCCCGAAAGGATGAAAGGCAAAGTCGACCTCGGCGGAATTTGAACTCAGAACGTAGCGGCAGACGATATACCGCTAAGCATTTCGCCCGGCGTGCTAACGTTTCTGCCAGCTCGCCGCCTTAATCACTGTGGATAAATGCCAGCAATGACCTCAGGCTCCCCAATATTTTAAATTCTAAATGTATTTATGGGGAAAAAATATTGAAACCCATCAATAC
>NC_068995.1:26808530-26810051 GCF_001194135.2 Octopus bimaculoides
ATATATATATATATATATATATATATATATATACATATATATACGACGGGCTTCTTTCAGTTTCTGTCTACCAAATCCACTCACAAGGCTTTGGTCGGATCGAGGCTATAGTGGAAGACACTTGCCCAAAGTGCCACACAGTGGGAATGAACCCGGAACCATGTGGTTGGTAAGCAAGCTACTTACCACACAGTCACTCCTGATTTGTATAAGTTTTCATTAACAGATATCCATCTTCCTGAAAATTATGAGAGAAAAAAGTCACATCGTGTTAATTTTCCAAAACTCCTCTCTCCACGCCCTTGCAAAAATTCTTTCCCATAAATCCCTATATACTCTAATGCCACAACATCTAAGCAAAATTTACTAAGCAAGTGAGTACTACTGTACAAAGAAATAATTGGACGTAAAATATAAAAATTATTAGAAATGGGAAACAAATGTGAAAATATTATGAAGGGGCTAGCAGAAAACTGCCCGGACGGAAGTCTTTCTGGTAGTATACATATGTATATATGCTTTTATTCTTTTATTTGTTTCAGTCATTTGACTGCGGCCTTGTTGGAGCACCCCAGGACTTACTTTTTGCAAGCCTAGTACTTATACTATTGGTCTCTTTTGCCAAACTGCTAAATTATGGGGACGTAAACACACCAGCATCAGTTCTCAAATGATGTTGGGGGAATGAACACAGACACACAAACATACATATACACAACGGACATCTTTCAGTTTCCATCTACCAAATCCACTCATAAGGCTTTGGTCGGCCCAAAGCTATAGTAGAAGACACTTGCCTAAGGTGCCACAAAGACACTCCTTATATTCTTTCATTCTTTCTTTCAGCCCCTTCACACTTACTTTGTTCTTTCCACCCTTCTTTCTTTCGCTCCCCCTCTCTCACATTTCCTCGCCTTCCCTTCATTCTCACCTTCCCTCCTCTTTCACTTCACTCTGTCTCTTTTCTTTTTTTCTCATCCCTCCCTAATTCTTATATCTTTTTGCCTCTACCTCTCTCCTCTCCTTCCACATGATAGGTGTTCAGCCAAGCCTGACATTTCTTTCTTAGTTTGACTACCATCAGTGCAACATCTATATTCTTTCCCATGCCTGTCATCTCTTATGGCCCTGCGGGAAGGCTTCACGTCCACACATGCCAGCTTAATTTAATTCATTCTCAGTCTAAAGACACCTGTTGTTAATATCCTGTTGTTTGCATTTGTTTTTGTGTCACATTTCTCTGTTTTTTCGCATCCTTGTTTTCGTATACATTCACTGCTTTCATCATCATCATCATCATCATCGTTTAACGTCCGCTTTCCATGCTAGCATGGGTTGGACGATTTGACTGAGGACTGGTGAAACCGGATGGCAACACCAGGCTCCAATCTAATTTGGCAGAGTTTCTACAGCTGGATGCCCTTCCTAACGCCAACCACTCAGAGAGTGTAGTGGGTGCTTTTACGTGTCACCCGCACGAAAACGGCCACGCTCGAAATGGTGTCTTTTATGTGCCACCCG
>NC_068995.1:26810435-26811322 GCF_001194135.2 Octopus bimaculoides
GGGTATTCACATTGACATTACACATCCAACGGAGCATACTGGCTTCATTCCTTGCGAGCTTACGTATGTCCTCAGCAGTTACAGCCCATGTTTCACTGCCATGTAGCATGGCTGTTCGTACGCATGCGTCATACAGTCTGCCTTTTACTCTGAGTGAGAGTCCCTTTGTCGCCAGCAGAGGTAAGAGCTCACTAAACTTTGCCCAGGCTATTCTTATTCCAGCAGCTACACTTTCAGCGCACCCACCCCTACTACTAACTTGGTCGCCCAGATAGCGGAAGCTATTGACTACCTCTAGTTTTTCACCCTGGAATGAGGAAATCTAGTGCTCTTAGCTTAGATTTTCTTTGGGGCTGGCCAGATTGGAGCAGTCTCGATTATAACCAGTCGAAACTGCAAAGATAATCAGGAACTTGACTGCTGAAAGAAAACACTGAATGACTCAACCTTGTTTTTTCTTGTCCCTTTTTGTATCATCTAAATGTCTGGATGTCTTGTCGCCTGTTGCATTTTTGTTTCATTTTTTGTATTCTTTTATATAGATATATATTATATAATATTATATTATTATAGTATTATATATATAGATATATAATATATATAGATAGATATATAATGTATATATATATTCTTTTATTTGTTTCAGTCATTTCACTGTGGCCATGCTGTGGCCTTTAGTTGAACAAACGCACCCCAGGACTACTTCTTTGCAAGCCTAGTACTTATTCTATCGGTCTTTTTGTCGAACTTCTATGTTACGGAGATGTAGACACACCACCATCGGTTGACAAGCAAAGGAGGGGGTGACAAACACAGACACAAACACACACAAATATATATAAATATATACATATCATATATATATATTATATTATATATATATATAT
>NC_068995.1:26812423-26815957 GCF_001194135.2 Octopus bimaculoides
CAATAGAATTGATTAAGAACCCTTTCTTTAATTATGTTCCAAATATCACATTAATATGTTGATAAATAAAAAAGTTACAGGTGTTTAATGAGACTAGTCTAAATTCATGATTACTTAGAATTTAATTGAAACTCATGAGGGGTGTATTTTGGCCAGAAATATAGTAACGAAAGGGTTAAGAGAATTTCTGTAGTTACAAATAGGTATATATTTGTTTGTTCCTTTATTTATTTTTCCCTATCCAAGTTGAATCCGTTTCAAGAGTTTGCATAACTTCTCTCTCTCGCTCTCTACTCCATCATACTGTCTTCCCCTTTCTCTATTGCTTCTCTCTAAATACGTAGATACACTCTCTCTCTCTAACTCTTTACTTTATTCCATCATCCCATAATTCTTCTCTCAGACCCTTAATCTCTCTTCTACTGTTTTCTCTTTTTCTCTCTCTCTCTATTTCCTCTCTATAAATACATAGACACACACACACACTCTCTTTTTCTCTTGACTTTTCTCCATTGCGCCGTCCTTCTCTCAGCTCCCCAAACTCCCCAAATATGTGATGTGTGTGTGTGTTGTTGCCAGTACTATCTTTTGTGCCATGCACAAAAAAGATTGTTGTCCAGCAGCTGCCCTTTCAACAACATTTTGATAGGTCTGGTTTGTAGCACATACTACATCTGCGTACCTCCATTTTGGGGCAGGTGGTGCATAGTCCTTTCCTTTTGGCAGGTGGTTTCTGCCCTGTTTCATGTTTATGTGGCAACAACACACACGCATCACATCGAGAGACCTTGTTGCTTGCAATCAAGCCTTATGAATAGCACTTACGGAAACACACCTAAAACCAGATATAGCAAATGCAGAAATACACATACAACAGTATGTTGTATTACGGACCGACAGGAAAGAAAGGAGTCATGGTGGAGTTGCTATGTACATCCGCGAAGACCTCACACCCCAGGTCCTTTTGTCACACTCAAATTCAGTATGTGACACACTAATTGTACATATAAGACAACTCGGTGTAGTTATATGTGCTACATATCGCCCTCCAGATGCTCCAAATCATGTAGGAAAGTTTGAAGACTGCCTTACAAAAATAGAAGTTCTAGTCATATTAGAACAACACATAAGTGTACTTCTTATGGGAGACTTCAATCTGCCCAATGTCAGATGGCCGAGGGCCTTTCTCTCCCAGGAATGACGCGATATGAACAAGGACAAGTGAAGTCCCTCCTGAAACTTGTCAACACTTTGTACATGGAACAAATAGTACTCCAACCAACCAGGACAGGTAACATACTGGATCTCTGCTTCACAAATAATATGGATCTCATCCATAATGTGAAAGTGACACCGACACTACTCTTGGATCACAACACGGTAGAGCTGACCATGTATGGACCAAAGGAAACCATGGAGATGCAGCCAACAAGAAACTCTCAGAATCTTTCCAATTTGAACTTCCATAAGGCAAACTGGAAACAAATTGAGAAAGAGATCCTCAAACAAAACTGGCCTAAATGTCTCTCCTCACCAGACATCGACATGAAACTTCAACAATTCGTGTCTGTAATGCAAGCCATATGCTACAAATGTGCCACGGAGAGAAAGGCAACTGTACACAAGAACAAAATCCCCAGGGAGAGGAAAATTCTTATGAGACAGCGTACAAAAGTTTCAAATAGCCTAAATGAACAAATTGAAAGCAGTGAAAAGTCCCGCCTGAAAATACAACTGCTGGAGATTGAAAAAAATCTGCAACACTCCCATGAAAAAGAAAGAGCAGACAAAGAAGCCTGGGCTATAGACAATATAAAATTTAACCCCCAGAGCTTTCTAGGAGCTTGTCAAAGAAACAGCTTCAGTGCACTGTAGGATAGGGCCAATCCTCAAAAAAGATGGTACACTCACAGAAAACCCAAGGAGGATAAGTGAAATACTAAATGAGCAATTCAAAAGTGTTTTCACTCCACCCATAGGGCACTTTCAAGTCAGCAATCCAACTGACTTTTTCACCACTGCAGATATAAAAACAGAGGCAATGATGATCGCTTACATCAATATAAAGGAAGACTATGTAATAAGAGCTATAGATGAAATGAACCCAAACTCAGCTACTGGCCTTGATGGATTCCCAGCAATCCTTCTAAAAGTATGTAAACGAGTCCTAGCAACCCACTGCAGTGCCTCTTTCAGAGTTCCCTTGCATCTGGCAAACTCCCAAGAACACTGAAGAAGGGTAAAATATGCCCTATTCATAAAGGAGGTAGAAGAGCGGAGGCCAACAACTACAGACCTATCTCTCTGACCTCACACATCAGCAAGGTCATGGAATGAATAGTCAGAAGAAAACTTATCGCCTTCCTTGAAGAAAATGACTTGTTGTCTGACACCCAACATGGTTTCTGACAAGGAAGAAGCTGCCTAACTCAGCTCTTACAACACTATGACTGGGTGCTGAGACAGCTACTCAACCACTCAAATGTGGAAGTGATATATCTTGACATTGCAAAGGCCTTTGATAAAGTTGATCATGGAATGATATGTCACAAACTGCATGATCTCAGCATAGTTGGAAAATTGGGAGAATGGCTTCATGACTTTCTGAAGGATAGAAGTCAGGTGGTAGTAGCCAATGGGGCCACCTCCAATGACACGCAAATAGTGAGTGGTGTTCCACAAGGCACTGTTTTGGGACCATTGCTGTTCATAATGGCCCTTTTAGACAAGCCCTCAGCCACACAGAGAGCCATGATCACAAGTTATGCAGATGATACAAAAGTCTCACAGAACCCTGAAGACACTATGCACCTGCAATGTGAGGTGGATGAAATATACAAGTGGGCTGAAAAGAATAGCATGCAGTTTAATGCTGAAAAGTTTCAAGCAAATACACTGGACCTGGAGGGATTGCAATCTCAGAGGAACAGTCAGTGTGAGACCGAGGCTTTTACATGAGTAATGATGCATCCTTTCATGTGCATGTTGCTAAATTGGCAATGAAATGCAGGCGACTGACCAGATGGATTCTTAGAACTTTTAGAACAAGAGATCAGGAAATCATGTTGGTTCTCTGGAGGACACTTTTCCTAAGCCACTTTGAATATTGCTCTCAGCTATGGTCACCAACCAGTGTGAAATTAATATCAGAACTTGAGGCAATCCAATGAAGCTACAGGAAGAAAATAGCCTCTATGTAGCATACAATCTATTGGGAAAGGCTTAAGAGATTAAGACTCTATTCCTTAGAGTGTAGGCAAGAAAGATATGCCATAATATACATCTGGAAGATCCTCGAAAGACTTGTCCCAAACTTTGGCATCGAAAGTTACACAAATACTAGAACTGGGCACCACTGCATAGTGCCAAGTATTCCAAATTGCCATCAAGATGTAGGACAAGATACTGCAATATCCAGGGCTTTAGAGGTCCACAGCTCTTCAATATCCTCGTGAAGGACCTGAGAGATCTGCATGGGGTAGATGTAGGTATCTTCAAAGTAAAGCTGGACCTCTTCCTGTCAAGTGTCCCAGA
>NC_068995.1:26816057-26817126 GCF_001194135.2 Octopus bimaculoides
TGAAACGTGCGTACTGCAATAACCTTTAAAATCCGTGTTGCTTTTTTTTTATTTATATATATATATATATATATATAAAATATAAATTGGACGTGGGCGATCGTTGTATAATTTCTTGTCTTGAGGTTCACAGCCGAATGGCTGGGTGGATTCGTGTGAAAAATGACACACATGTGGAGATGGGTGCATAGATAGGAATGCAGTTTGTATTTTTTCCCTAGCCCCCATAGTTTCTGAGAAAATCGCTTAAAACATTTTCGAATGGAATTCCCCTGTTAACAAACATTAAAACAGCCAGTTGCTCACACAGCCGGCATATATCATTTCGCTAGCAACAAGGGGAGTACAGGATGACAGTCAGCCAAAACTTTCGCTATGCTGTCTCTCTTCTTTGACCTCTTTGCAGGGTTAATAATCTTAATCTTTAGTTACAGTTTCTCATTGAAACTACATAATAGGCAGAATTGTGGGAGATATGGCTGCTATTTCTACCAGGTCTAGCTACCATGTAGAGGTCTCAACTTAGTTTTTATTCACATATTTGCATTTCAAAAATTTAACAATCGTTTCCATAAATCAGCTGTTGTAAAAATTTTATATGATGACCTCACATTTTCTATGTATGTGTGTGTACCTTAAAAGATGTCAATTATCACAACACACACCTTCACTCACTCACTATCTCTCTTTCTCTTTCACATATCTTCCAATTTCTACTCTCTGCAAATAACATTTTTACTGATACAACTGCTTACAAAAATAGGGATTGATGTATAATTTCTTTCTATGTTCATAATTAAATCAATGTTTTAATGATTACACAGAGGTCCAATAGAATAGCTCTCAGAAACAGACATGTACAAATTCGTTCTTCACAACTCCTGAAGTTGTTTTCTGAAGATGGGGGGTGGGGGTGTCAGGAAATTTCCATACAGCTGGAGGCTCCAATTGAAACGGGACCTAAAATGATAGGTTGAGAAATGCTGTTATAGATTATGATAACCGAAAACAATCACAACCACATCATCCAAACAGACCAGGTGAAACCGGGCTTAGCTGCTAGTGTATA
>NC_068995.1:26817540-26821283 GCF_001194135.2 Octopus bimaculoides
TTTACTCTCTTTTACAAACCCAGTGAACATACATATATTTCCTATTTCAAAGAAATTCAAACAATACATATCAGACCCAAGTTAAAAAGATTCCCTACAATTCAACTTCTCTGGTTAACGTTAACACTCCCACCCCCAATAGGGGCCTTAACTCCCACATTTTTCAGCTCCATGAGCTCCATTTTCAGGAGCAAAATCCTTTTTACAGTGTCCATAACACTGGAATTTTGGAATGTGCACATAAATATCAGTAGTATGGGATACATGTGTCATGATTAGAATTTGTTTAGGGTGTGTAAAGAAGGAAAGAACCCTCATATGCAATTTTGATGAAATTCGAATCATAGGGATAAAGAAGATGATGTCATGCGTTATCAAGGGTACCATTCTTTCTGGATGTGGAAAAGGTGATGACGTCTTTATTCCAAGACTGGATAGGGTTTGAGCTTCATCTGTGTGAATACAGCTTTAATTAGTTTTGGACCACCTTACATTGTCAGTTCTATCATGTGGTCTGAGAGTATTGTCTGTGATACTTTCACATTGTAGATAAGTTCCACATTGTTGGTGAAACAGAGGTCTAAGATGTTATTGTTTCTGGATGGAGAGTGTATGGGTTGCTCCATGAACATCAATTTTGTGAGATCAGGTAGAAATTCTGCTTGATTGCACTCTTTGCATATCATCTAGCTGATAATATGTTGCCTTCTAGCTGACATTATGTTGCCTTGATGCTGAGGAAGTTAAAGTCACACATCAGAAGTACATTAATACATTGGTCAGGCTTTCTTAGTACTTCTTTTATCATTTTAAGGCTTTCCTCAAATTTACCATTGTGATTTGAGGCATCAAGTGGGCAATATAATGTGCATGTGCATATCACTAGGTATCACTATGAATTTTGGAAAATATTTAAATCTAACTCTTACTGTACTTTTTCTTGGAAAACATATCAAAAGAAATATTTTGATAACTCATTTGTCAAATTTGGATGAATAATTTAGGAAACATGACAATTTGAATGGTCAGTGAATTGGTTGAAATCTTTCCTAATTGAGCCTAACTGAATAATTAGCCATATTTGTGACATCATATCTTTGAAACTGAGGTGATAATCTTCTTTAAATTACACAAATTAATAGTGTTCATGGAATAGCAGTTGCCTATTTTCTTAGGTTTTTAAAAATGAAACTTTTTTTTGGCAGTTTTTTTTTTTTAATTTGTGTAAAGGCTATTTTGTTGCATGTAACAAACAAGCAGATAATCATTAGGAAATATAAAATCTATTCGGATCTCACTCTCCACACATTGTTTAAACAGTGAGAGTGAATAAACAACATTCTCAATATGATGATTCCATGCTAATATTGAAATCTAGAAGATTTATGTATCTTAATTTAGTGCATTTTTTCATAGAAATATACATTTACTTACCAATTAGTTTGCCCATTTCTTGAAATTCTGGCTCAAACTCAATATTCAAAGTCTTGGATTTGTGTTCTGTTTCAGTTCTTGCTGCAGAGGAATGTGATTTTGACAAGTAGTGTCAGTGGTATTCCCCTTTTTATTGACTTTGCTCTTTTGTGCCATATCATTACTCTGACCAGATTCTGCAATGACCATACTGAATTCGTGAGAAATTTTCTTTTCTTATGGTATAAAAATCTTGAAGAACATATGTTCTTTTCTAAGTGAAAATTAATGATAAAATTTTCACTTTTATATTTCTTAATGATTATCTGACTTAGTGAATGAAGTAGATGAAGACAGAGAGAAGAGAGCAACTGGTGAGGGAGGAAGGAAGGGAGTGGAGAGAGAAAAATGGTATGTGTATTTTGCTTATTTTCTTGAATTTTTTTAGGAAGCTAATTTCCAAGAGGATCAGGAAGAAAATGGAGGTTTTGAAATATACCTTTTCCAAGTTATTAGTAGCATAAATACAGCAAAAATCTTTTTGCTAAGACTCTTAGTAAGAATAGAAACTAAATTACTGTCTTGATTTGTCAGGAGCTTTACCTCTAGTTCTACAATTTGTCACATTTTCATGAATTATTAAAATACATCAGTCTGTAAACTGGTTTTAATGCCAAGATAATTTATAAAGTTTGAGGAGATTATAATGACACCATGAAAGTTTTGTTTTGTGTGGTTGACCTGCCAAAAATAGCAACCAAACTTCCCTCATCACATCTGAAAAAAACCCCCAAAAAACGACCAAGTTGGCTTCAGACAAATCACAAGGCACCCATTTTCTGAGTTTTGGGACCTTTCAAAGCTGTTGAAGATGGTGATAAACAGTTGTATGGCTTGAACAAAGCTTACTTAATGTTATCTTTAACATCAAATTCTTAAACAAAATCTCAAACTTATAGTTAATCAACCCACTTATAGGCTCCATCCCTCTTTAATCTGGATTGGGATATTTCTGCAAGACTTTTTCAATATAGTAGGCATAGACAAAACTCTTTCTATTACACTGTTTTAAGTCTGGTGTACTCCAACTTTCAGTTATGTTTCCTACACTATAAGCAAGCATGTGCAGAAGGTAGTGTGATGATAATAAAGATATGTTATGGTGAAAGTGCAGATAATTTTGAGTTCCTCTCATAGATACTCATTTCATTAATCAGATTGAAGACAGTGGCATGCAGTGTCATTGTTAACTATTAGAATGGATGACGAATGTTAGTTTTGAAAGTTGCTGAATTACTTTTAACAAAGTTAGTTGAAAATATAGTTAGTTTAGGTATGATGTAGTTTGAGTCAACTGCAGAAATTAACTTGCAGAATTTTTGATTAACTGGGTCTGATGTTCTGACCAATCAACTATTGTCTTGGATGATAATAGTGTTGTCATTTTAAGGTACTTATCTCCATTCTTTGTAGTATTTTAGTTGTTGCAAAGTCATGAGATGAAATTCCACTAATATACACATACACACATTAATGGTAATGAAGAACTTCATAATTGGGGTTGAATATAGATAATTTTGGTTGGGGATAAACAGTAACAAGCAATATGGACAGAATATGGTCTTCTGTTTGGTTAGCAGAAATTTCATGATGCTGTAAGTCTCACCTCAACATGAAATTAATATGGTGCTAGAGAAGTCACTGTTATGTGGGTGGAAATAATGAAATAATTTAAAGATGAATTATTAAAATTAGAATTATTAAAGCCATAAATGGTCCTGAACTTTAAGCAACATAATTTAATGAATAACTCTTGTGGAAGTTGGAATGCTACAGGTATAATTCACAAACTGTTTTACATGAGTATGCAATTCCTGCACTTCCTTGGACTTACACAACTAATATATTATCCTGGAATTTCAGTTTGTATGAACAATTTCCTTTAACCCTTTCGTTACTAACCCGGCCGTAGCCGGCTGAAAAATTTTTTGGTTCATAAGACTAACCCGGCCGTAGCCGGCCGAGCGTACCCATTGTTATTTAAATGTATATTTGAACCCAAATCTCGTTAGTACATTCGTTAAAACACCTGATTTCACTTTGCAAACAGTCGAGTTATTGTCTCCGACATTGTTTGGCGTGATATTTGAAGATTTTTTTCCACATTTTTTGCGGTGTTAATTTTTTTCAACTTTGAAGATGGAGAGGAGTTTCATGCTATCAAGCAGTGATTCTGAATTTGAAGGTTTTTCAACAGAAGATATGGCGATATCGAAGAAAAGAATGAATGAGCTACAAAAGCACGTGGTGAACGATAATGAATCGGATAT
>NC_068995.1:26821322-26822963 GCF_001194135.2 Octopus bimaculoides
ACGGGCATTTTTTGCCATAAATATTATTATGGGTATTAGACTGTTACCCAGAATAACAAATTACTGGAGCAATCAGGAACCTTTTGGCGATGAATATATTTCCAGTATTATGAACGAGTATGATTCGTGAAGCTGAACCAATATTTACATGTGAGAGACACTAGCAGTACCCCAGTACGTGGAGAACTTTCAGACAAAAATTATGCAATAGAATTGATTAAGAACCCTTTCTTTAATTATGTTCCAAATATCACATTAATATGTTGATAAATAAAAAAGTTACAGGTGTTTAATGAGACTAGTCTAAATTCATGAGTATTTTAGAATTTAATTGAAACTCATGAGGGGTGTATTTTGGTCAGCAATAGTAACGAAAGGGTTAAGGAAAACTGTCTACTTCTATACACTATGTTAGCCAGTATTTACAGAAATGCTGACTGAGGATACAACTTGGATTTCCAAATCCCCTTTAATCTAATATATAATCTCTATATATAAATCTAATATAAAATGTTTCTCATTTAGGTGCAAGGTCAGCAATATTGAAGGGAGAAAATGAAATGGGATTTGAACTCAGAATGTAAAGAGCCATTTTAATAATTATTCTTTCTATTATAGGCACAAGACCTGAAATTTTTTAGGGGAGGGATCTAATCAATTATTTTAATCCCAGTTCTCAACTGGTACCTATTTCATCAACCCCGAATGGATGAAAGGAAAAGTCGACCTCAGCAGAATTTGAACTCAAAATCTAAAGTCAGATGAAATACTGCTAAGTATTTTATCTGGCATGCTAATGATTCTGCCAGCTCATCACCTTAGCCATAATAATAATAATGATTTTAAATTTTTGTCACAAGGGCAGCTTGAGGTTAGGGGGATTAAGTCGATTTCATCGACTCCAGTGCATAACTGGTACTTATTTAATTGACCCTGAAAGGATGAAAGGCAAAGTCGACCTCAGCAGAATTTGAACTCAGAACAGCAACGGGTGAAATACAGCTAAGCATTTCTCCCAGTGCGCTAATGATTCTGCCAGCTCGCTACCTTAGCCATAATGATAATAACAATAATTCTTTCTACTATAGGCACAAGGTCTGAAATTTGGAGGAGGGGACTAGTGGATTACATTGACCTCAGTGTTTCACTGGTACTTATTTTATCGACCCCAAAAGGAGGAAAGACAAAGTCAACCTTGGCAGAATTTGAACTCAGAATGTAGTGATGGGCAAAATACCACTAAGCATTTTGTCCAGCATGCTAATGATTCTGCTAGCTCACCACTTTCATAATAATGATGATAATAATAATAATAATAATAATAATAATAATAATAATAATAAAATATCGTTAACTGGTCAATTACTGAAATATGTAATGTTGACAGAAAAATACAAAAACTGTTGACAATGCATAGAATGCAATTTGGCCTTGATAAATGTGCAAAAGCTACCTTTATCAAAGGAAAAATGACAAATACATCTAATGTGAACCTTGACCAGCAAAATGTCATAAAAGAGTTAGAACCAGCGGAGAGCTACAAATACCTAGGGGTAATTGAAGGGGACAATATCAAGCACTCAGTGATGAGGGAAAAGATCAGAAGAGAATGTTATCGCAGGGTGAGAGCAATACTGAAGA
>NC_068995.1:26824338-26854949 GCF_001194135.2 Octopus bimaculoides
GGAAACCCCAAAATGGCTGAAGTTCAAAAGATAGTGCTCATGGGAACTGCCCATATCCTACGTAAAATACTGTCTATGTGATCTCAAATTTTAAAGCAAACACATAATTTTCTTATGGTTTCTTAAACATTCACTAGAACAAAACTGTACAAATCCAAATATATGGTACCCTAGGCATAACACCTACATGAACTTCTAACTTGTTGTCTCTTGAGGTCTCTGGGTGAGACTTGGATCCAACTTGTACAAATGCAAAACAAAAGTCAAACATAAAATAATAATAATAATAATAATAATAATAATAATAATAATAATAATAATAATAATAATAATAACAACATTAAAGTGAATCCTGTTCTGAAGTATTTATTTCTTTTTTTATATATGTATTTTCTTGCTGTTGTTTACAGGGTTTTAAATCATATGTTGATTTCTCCAATAATGATGCCAACCTTAATGTGAGTATGTACCTCAAACTTAGAAACTTTTGCATCATATGATTTTATCACATTTTTTCTCTTTCTTTTCTTTTATCTTTTCACTGAAATTCTGTTCTACTAAACATAACTGGTATGTGAGTACTTTTAATGCTTTGCTAAACATTTCTGTATCTTTTTTCTCTTGCTAAATTTTTCATATTTTATTAAATGTACATGAATCAAAAGATTATATCTGAAATATGTCTTACTTTGGTAGGTACCACTGTTGTTCCATTTAAACATTTTAATAATCAACTCTGTCCACAGCTTAGGACTATTTTACAAAATACATGCTTGCTCTATTAGTTTTCAATCTCCTATGGTGCTTTCTCTATAAAAGTTTCTCAGTCCTGTTAGAAATTAGAGATTTTGATGAAATGAAGTTAGTTTGGTATTAAAAGTAACGAAGATGTAACCATTGCATGAATTTGGATGAAATTTTCTGATACAATATAATGATTACTGATTTACCTTGTGAATGTTGTTTTATCTGTTGTATCATGTCTTTTCACTTACCAAGGTAGATTGAATACAGTAAAGTTGATTTCACAGAAGTGTTTCCATATGTATTTTGCAAGATATTAATTCCTGGGTACCATTTTTCTAATTAGATCATGAAGAAATAGATCATAATAAATGATATCACCAATTTCAAACTCACTGCCATTACACATGAAAATTGAAGGAAAAACAAATTCAGAGAAATCTACTTGATAAAACACAAAAAATAAATGTATTTATTTATTTATTTATTTATTTATTTATGTGTTTCAGCCAAGTGGCTGCGGTCATGCTGGTGCACCACCGTGATTTTCACGTTCCTCGCATGGCTCTTCTCCCCCACCTGACATGGTCCAATCAAGAGTTTTGATGGCACATCTGGTGTATAAGAGAATTTGACATAGCTGCCCTAAACTGCGTCTCATTACGAGCCATTGGTTCGTCTGGTACCGTGGAGAGGAAAGTGTCAAGTTTTGTCTTGAAGACCTCCGTATTCATGTCTTGCATGTCTCTCAAATGTTTTGGCAGGGCATTGAAGAGCTGAGGTCCTCTGAAACCGAGGCTGCTGCAGTATCTCCTTCTTATGTGAGATGCAGTGGACGGTACCTTTGGCACCATGCAGTGGCGACCCGTGCGGGCGTTCCTGTAGTACTTGATGCCAAAGTTTGGCACCAGTCCTTCCAGTATTTTCCATATGTATATTATTACATATCTCTCCCGCCTGCGCTCCAGGGAGTAGAGACCTAGTACCTTCAGTCGCTCCCTGTAGTTCATCTGTTGGACTGTGGCGATCTTTTTTGTATAGTGCCGCTGAATTGCCTCGAGTGCAAACTATGTGGTGCAAACTAGAAGTCTTTTGACTGGAAGTTTCTCTAAAATGAAGCTAAACTTTGTTTTCACACAGAAAAGTGCTTAGTTCCAGCTTTTGATCCCTAAACAACAACACTATTTGAACTGTGGTTTTGTACAGTTTAAAATTTGGTGCCAAATGCAGATATCTATGGTATTGAACTTAACGAGTTAAACACAAATCATATACTGGCATATTAAGCATTCTATTTAACTTTAAAATATTGGCTTCAAATTTTCGTACAAGGCCAGCAATTTCAGGGGGGGGGGGGTTAAATTGATTACATTGACCTTGGTGTCCAACTGATACTTAATTTATCTGAAAGGCATAGTCAACCTCAGAATTTGAACTCAGAACATAAAGACAGATGAAAAACTGCTAAGCATTTTGCCCAGTATGCTAATGATTCTGCCAATTCGCTACCTTGTTTAACATTAAAATATTAGAAAGAGAATTAGCCTAGATGAAACCTTCTTTTCGGGTGCGAATAACACCGCTCCTTCCCATGCACCCCCCCAGTTTTCAGAGTAGGCACACTGAAATGTAGATCTAATGAGATTATAGAGATGTTTGAAAGGAGGCATGTTGATGTATGTTGCATCCAAGAGGTTAGGTGGAGAGGAGCTTCAGCCAGGTTCCTCACAGGCAAGACACATAGGTATAAAATCTTCTGGGAAGGTAACAGTGATGGAGTAGGTGCTGTGGGCATACTCCTAGCTGAGAAATAGGTGTACAAGGTCATTTAGGTAGTTAGAGTATGCAATAAGTTCAGGCTAGTCTTGCAGAATAGTATAGCTGCAGATATATCTGCCTACACCCCACAGGCAGGCCTATCAAATGAACAGAAGGACCACTTTTATGATATTCTTCTACAGGCTACCTCCAAGAGTAGTGACAATGATCTCATCTTTGTTGTTGGGGGATTTCAATGGGCATGTCAGACAGCAGCCCAGTGTCTACCATGGGTTTCATGGGGCCATGGAATTGGTGCCCAAAACAAAGAGAGAACAAGGTTACTGGAGTTCTGTGATGTGAATAACCTTTTGATCTGAAATGCCAATGTCAGGAAGCCAGCCAGCCAGCCACCTGATAACCTATCAATCAGGTGACTCTGCTAGCCAGATAGATTTCACTATTTTAAAATCTCACAATGAGAGATATTCAGCAACAGTACTTTGGAGTAAAGATTGTTTGTCAACATAACATGGCAGTCCTAAACCAGGACTGCCATGTTATGTTGACAAACAATCTTTACTCCAGATAGATTTCATTCTCACCAGATAGCAGGATGCATGGTTGCTCTTAAATGCAAAGACTCTCCCTGGTGAAGAATGTACCCCATAACATAGACTAGTTGTTTGCGACTTTATATTTCAGGCCAGAACAATGCCAAGAAGCAGACCAATCTGGAAAAGAAGGATCTGGAAGCTTAAGAACCCTTCATATGGTCAGAGATTTAGAGACATCCTAATTAAGAAATTTAATGAGAGGGTGCAGGAACTACAAACTTGTGACACAGAGGGCAACTGGGAATTTCTTTGAGACAGCTTGCTAAGTACCACAGACCAAATCTGTGGCTGGTGTAAAGTCCCTTTCAGACCCTGGGTAAAGTGATGGTGGAACAATACCGTGGACAGGGTCATTAGAGCAAAGAATCAGGCCTAGAAGGCCTGGAAGAGTGGGAGCAGCAGGGAACTGTATCAGATAGCCAGAAGGGAAGCTAGGAGACAAGTATATCTAGCCAAGGGAGAAGCAGAAAAGAAGTTTGCCTCTGTTCAGATTGCAAGACAGTGTATGAGAGAAAATTGTGATGTCATAGGAGAGAAATGTGTCCGCATGGATGATGGTGCACTTGCTTTTAATGAGTCTGCAAAGAAAGAGGCTTGGAGATGCCATTATGAAAGACTGCTGAACGTGGAGAATGAATGGGAGGAGGAGAGTCTCTCAAACATTGACCCAACTGAGGGACCAGCTATTCGAATTGACAGTACCTTGGTAGATAAAGCAATTAAAGATATGAAGACAGGGACAGCCCCTGGCCCATCAGGAATCAACGCTGAGATGCTTAAAATATCTGGCAGTGTAGGTTTTCTAGTCACCCATATTGTAAATCAGGTGGTTCATGAAGGAGTCATACCCAATAACTGGTGTAGTACCACCATAGTCAGCTGCTGCAAAGGTAAAAGTGATGCATTAGATAGAAATAATTACAGAGGTAATTGGGTCAGGTGATGAGGGTTGGAGAGAGTTATAGCTCAACTAATTAGTGGGAGAATTAGTCTAGATGAGATGCAGTTTGGCTTTGTGCCAAGGAGAAGCACCACTGATGCTATATTCCTGGTAAGGCAACTTCAGGAGAAATACCTAGCCAAAGATAAACCTCTGTACTTAGCTTTTGTTGACTTGGAGGAAGCTTTTGAGATATCCCAATCTGTTATCTGGTGGTCAATGAGGAAACAAGGGATAGACGAGTGGTTGGTGAGAGCTGTACAAGCCGCTATCAGTAAGGTGAGGGTTGGCAAGGTGTACAGCAAAGAATTCAGGGTACAAGTAGGGGTTCACCAAGGATCGGTGCTCAGCCTCCTCTTGTTTATCATAGTCCTCCAGGACTCCTCAATGCTGATGACCTTGCTCTTATAGTTAGAGAAGTTCCAGGTATGGAAACAAGGTCTAGAGTCAAAGGGCCTTAGAGTTAACCAAGCAAAAACTGAAGTCATAGTAAGCAGGAAGGCAGACAAATCACAAATCCTCTCATGTGTAGGCTGACAAATCACAAATCCCGAGGACATGTGTAGGCTTGAGAGAAATGAAGCCAGTATGCTTCACTGGATATGCAATGGCAATGTGCATGTTTGACAGAGTGTTAGCATCTTGAGAGAAAAGTTATACATAAGAAGAATAAGATGTAATGTGGAAGAGAGATTACTGCACTGGTATAGTCATGTGATGCATATAGACAAGGACAGTTGTGTAAAGAATTGTTAATCTCTAACTGTGGAGGAGATCTGTGGTAGAGGTAGACCCAGGAAGACATTGGATGAGGCAATGAAGCATGACCTTTGAACTTTGAACCTCACAGAGTCAATGCCTAGTGACCAAGACCTTTGGCGATGTGCTCTGCTTAAGGGGGCCTGTCAAGCCAAGTGCACCTATGCTGGTGTCACATAAAAAGCAAATCAACCTTTGAACATCAGGCTTCATGGAGGCAAAATGGCCGAATACCTTTTGAGCATTGAGTCTGATGGAAACAAAGTGACTGAGTTCCTTTTGAGCATTGGGCCTCATGGAGGCAAAGTGGCTGAGTTCCCTTTGAGTTTTGAGCCTCACGGAGGTGAGGTGGCTGACTTCCTTTTAAGCAGGCTTCACGGAGGTGAGGTAGCTGACTTCCTTTTGAGCGTTGAGCCTCATGGAGGCAAAGTGGTTGAGCTCCCGGACTGCATGGAGGCAAAGTGACTGAGTTCTTTTCGAGTGTTGGGCCTCACAGAGGCAAGGTGGCTGAGATCCTTTCGAGTGTTGGGCCTTACGGAGGCAAAGTGGCTGAGTTCCTTTCAAGTGTTGGGCCTCACGGAGGCAATGACCAAAACCTTTGGCATTATGTCAGGCTTGAGAAGAAGATCCATCAAGCCAAGTAAAATCGTGTTTGTGGCAGATACTAGTGTCACGCAAAATGGCACCTGTACTGGTCACACATAAAAGCAGCAATTACACTCTAGGAGTGGTTAGTGTTAGGAAGGGCATCCAGCCATAGAAAACCATGCCAACTCAGACTGGATCCTGGCGCAGCCCTCCAGCTTATCAGCCCAGTCAAACTGTCCAACCCATGCCAGCATGAACAACGTACATTAAATGATGATGATGATGATGCAGTTTGGTTTTGTGCCATCAAGAAGTACTACTGATGCCATCTTACTATTAAGGCAAATGCATGAGAAGAATTTAGCTAAAAGTAACCCATTATAGTTGGCACTTCTTGACTCAGACAAGGCTTTTGACAGAGTTCCTTGTTCTGTGGTCAGGGTGTTGCTGATGAGAGCCATGCAAGCTATGTAGGGGTGTTGTCAGTAAGGTAAGAGTTAGTGATAAGTATAGCAACTAATTTAGTGTTCACCAGGGTTCAGTTCTAAGTATTCTCCTAGTCATCATAATCTATCAGGCCATAACAGAGATGTTTAAGACTGGTTGTCCATGGGAACTGCTATATGCTGGTGACTCTAAGCAGAAAAACACAGTTCTATTAAGCAGAAAAACAGACAGGACTCTACTCCTTTCAGGGAAATGACCTTGCTCTCTATTTAGAAAAGATGAAGGTAGAAACTGTGGATGCATACAAAGCATGTGGTGGAATCACAGGAAGATTAATGGAGAAAGTAGATTCTGTGTGATAGGTATGCAGGAACACTAAAACTAAGAATACATGAGAAATAGATTTTCTCAAATACCCAGGAGGGTCTTTGGAGGCAGTAGATAATTTCTGTCATCATTGGCCTAATTAGTAGTGTAGGAGGATGTTCTGAAAGTATAGAGAAATTTCATACAACTATTACTTCTCTTAACAAAAGGTTTCTCTCTCAGTGAATGGCAGGTTGTGTAATGCTTATATATAAACAGCTGTGCTACATGGTAGTGAGATGTGAGACTAAAGAAAACTTTGATCTCTTCTCTCATATATATTTACCTCTTGTAACATATTATTTACATTAGTAATTTTTATGATTTTTTTTCTGGGAATTTTGTTTCAAAAAGTTTCTTCGAAAAATGGGTCACCAATCATTCTTTGAGAGACAATATATTTGATGATTTAATCAATGAATAAGGTTTTGGAGATGATAATCAGAGCAATTTATGTATTTCCTCTATGCACATACAAACTACCTGACTTTGATTTGTTTGATTTTTTATCAAGTGGCTTGGACCAAAAATATCTTTAGGTTTTGACATTAAACCTGTTGAATGTTTTTTCAACTTTTTCCATTGAGTTGTAATTGCTCAGCAAACTAATTTGCATAACAAAGGGAGCAGTTAACATTGTTCCTATATGTGTTGATGAAATTAGTGTATCCTGGATACACTAATTTCTGATGAGATTAATTCAGCTTACTTGAAATTTCATAATGAAAAAATTGCAAAACAGTTTCTTTGTAATGTTTGTATGTCCATGTCACTAATTGCATTCAATTTATTACCAACATCCTTTTCATTATCATGTTTTGAGTGTATCTGTTTTTTAGTTATTGCTGTGCAATTAATTAACAACCATGCATTCATAACATTTTCATCACAAATGACTACTTACATTAAATCTTTTCTACAATACTACCAATTTTTACAATCTCTTCACAAGTAAAAACACTATCATCACCATCATATATTGAACATCTGTCTACCTTGCTAGTATGGGTTTGACGGTTCAACAGGATCTGATGAGTTGGTGGACTGTGATATGCTCCACTGTCTGTTTTGACATGGTTTCTACAACTAGATGTCCTTATTAATGCCAACCACTTTACAGAGTGTCATGGTTACCTTTTGCAAGGCACCAGCACTTGTGGAGAGAGTAACAGAATAGACACTAACTGGGATAGGGAGAATGACAGGGAACAAAGGAAAAGGAAGAGATTAGTATCAGAGGTTATTAAGAAAATGAGGGGATAGTGTAGAAAAGTGATAAGGTGGATTGTGTAGGAATTAAAGGACTGTCCTTCATTATGTGTGGATTGAAGGTATGAGGGTAAATAGACAGTAAAGGCAATAAATGGTGTTGAAGAATTCTGAGTGAGCCATGACATAAAGAGAGTTGTAATACTTTTTTTTAGCTCTTTTTCCTGCTCTATTCTGTTCTTTTGCTCTTCATCATTTTTCCTCTAGTAAAACAACAAAGATTATTAATTTTAGTAATATGGCCTTTGCAGTGATAATGAAGGCTGGTTATCCATGAGTGTAACCACTTGAAAATATAGCTAAACCTGCTTGGAACAGAAGGGGCTCTGACTCTATTAAGACAATATTGCCAATATTGATGATCCAATATAACACCAGCCCATTTAAGTTGCAGTACATAACTCTTTTTAAGAAGTTTTTCTGCCTGAAGCAGTCTTCATGGCAAATAGTGAGATCAGATTCACCAGCAAGAAAATCCTGTAAGCTCATTTTATCTGTTATTGACATTATTCCTTGTTTGTTACCCACTTATAAACGAAATATTAAGCATTTCTTTTAAACACAATACTAAGGATAAATAGTAAACTGTCTCTGAAATTGATGCACAACACCACACTTAGAATTCACTTTCTGAAATGGTATATTGCAAGGTCTGTCTTTTCACCCATTTAAAAAAAAATTTATACCTACACCCAAATAAAACTTAGACATAGCATTAAATGCAGATGACATAATTAGGTTAATAACCAAAGACTTTGTAAATGGTTGATAAGCCTGCTAGAAATATCATTCAAATCTCTCTCACAGCACATTTCACAATCTTAAAAAGGAAAGATATGGGTAACATCCCTAAGTAACTGTGTAAATGAAAGATGCATGGTCATAGCTAGAACATCAATCATAAGTCTGCTTGTAGGTTATTTGTTTATTTAGGCCAATGTCACAGTTGCCTACTTCTACCATTACCCAGTTATAGCTGTACAACTTCAAAACTACTGCAACCAACTCCAAACAAAAGTACTGAAGATAACATCCCCCAATTCATTATCTTTTTACTAGAAACACTTAAGAATATCATCTTTAACAACAAACATATTGTATAAATGTGACATAAAATTGACAAGGCTTAGAAGAGACAGCACTAAGGTTTTTTTAAATTTTATAAAGACATAAATGCTACAATATTGTATTCTTTCTCAACTATGGTGTGTTTCTTCTTGATAAAATAACTAGTATTACTGTCTTTTTGTTTCCTTTTTTCAGAATGAACATGAAGAAATGCAGTTAAATCCTAACACTAATCTTCAACCAAAACTCTTATCAGGTTGTAATTTTTACTGTTTTATCAGTGTTATTATCGTCATGTTTTACTATATAAAAAGTTGTAAGACATGACTAGCTATCTGTTTTATTTCCCCTTAATCAGAATCTATAATTTTTTGGACATTAGTTACAGCTTGGCAAGTTAATTCATATGATTTTCTCACCAACTTTCAAGCATTTTCTTGCCTCTGACTTTCATTATACCATCTAACTCATTTTGTTGGTGAACAAGATTTGATATTTCCAATTTATAAATAAATTCATATTACTTGACAATTTCACATATTCCAGTTTCTTCATATCTTGTGTATTTACTGAATACTTTAGCCAATTCATTCATATCACTTTTATTGTAATCATATGCTTTTATTGTACACATTACATTCCTGTTTGTCTTATCTGCATCACATTCTATCTTCTCATGTTCACAATCCATTGATTATCTTTTCTTAAGATCACCACCTTTTGCTATGTAATTGGAGCTATACTAAATTGGATGCTAAAGTCTATCCTTTTTCTTCAGAGCTATAGAGTATTTCAGCTTTGATCAATTGCTGACACTCTACAAAGTGCAAAGCAAACCCACAATAGCACATTGTACTAACATCTTTAATAAAGCTGCAGTAATGCAGACAAACATCCTAAATTGTATGAAAAAGAAAGCTATCCAAAGGGGTTGGGAACAACTCCCTGATCAACCCAATCATTGGTGCACGGAGGTGTTGACTTCTCTATCTACCTATTTTTTTATTGCTACAACAACATGTGCATCTCTGAACTAGCTAGTTGCACACAACCTCCACCAGAGATCTCACATCACTCTCATAGTTCATTCTCCAGCTATGTTTCACTGACCAGACCCTGCATTGTTCCTTCTTCCTACCCCTGCATATTAACCCTCTGGCAATCCATTCCTGCCCATGTTTTTCTTTCATGTATTGACTTATAGATGTTCAAACTGAACATAAATTTCATTGGTCCCACTACTGATAGAAGGCCAGCAGCAATATTCACAGGTACAACCTCTTCGTCTTCAATGAACTAGATATATAAATCATCCTCAAAACATGTCTTGACTCAGTAAAATATTTCCACTTTTTGATGAGTTGGATTTGCCTCTAGTTTTATTCTTTTAGTTAAATTTGTGATATAACTCATGTTTTTTATTTTTAAAGTAATTCTGTGTAGGTAATGTAAATTCTGAACACAAATTTTATGTTTTGATTCAATTATACTATTGATTTGTTGTCACTTAGAATTTCTTTCATCCCTCATCAATCTGTTTCCTATTTCTGTTTTTAAATCTCCTCGAAAGCCTGAATCATCATCATTTTGCATCCAGTTTTTAATGCTGGCATGGATGAGATACTCTCAAGCATATTGTTACTTGTTGTTGTCCATTGTCATGTTATGTTGCAACTAAGAAAAGCCATCCTGGTTTCCTGTACAAGAGGTGGGCTTGTTGACAAAATTAAAGAGCTCTCCCTTCCATATATCACCTCTGTTTCTTACTTTAGCATGGTTTCTACAACTGCATGCCCTTCCTATCCACAGCTGCTTTTCTGAGTGGACTGGGTGTATTTTATTGTCGTATCAGCACTATGGAGTTTGCTTCTGACAGTACCAAAGAATCTCTTCTACCCTGTGATGCCTTCTTTTTCTTGTTTCTTTCCTTTTTTTTTGTTTTTGTTTTTACTGTATAGTGAAATTCATACTATCATTGAATGTTAAATTGTGTTGAAAACAAGAAAAATGGTTTTTAAAACTGCAGGCATGAGTTTTTCTACTGTGAAGCCAATTGTGGATGCTACATTCAGCAATAGTGGCAAACATTCTTAATCTACTTAACTTTCTTTTCAATAGCTTTTATTATAATGTTTTGTTATAAAACTATTACCACTTTTGTTATAACTATTTCTTCTCTTGTAGCATTGTTCTAAAATTATTTCTTTTATGTACTGTTAGAAACTTTATGATTATCTTTACATGGAAAAGATTATTTAAGTTTAGTGCATAACCAGTTTAATATTTATGCTTAAAAAATTTTTTTTTAATAATGCTGAGTAGTAGAAAACCTGAATAAATATTTCATTGATTTGTTTCTTTATTGTAAACTAGTAGTATAGCCCGGCTTTGCCTGGGATTAAGTTGGGATTATTAAGCTAATCAAGTTCTTTATTTCAAACCAAACTAAGTAACATGACGTCAAATTTGGGCAGAATCAGTGTTGCAACTAGAGCGCATGGGTTGAGAGTTTGATCGGCAGAGGTGATCAGGTTACACATGCCATCCCTTTGAAAACACCACCGCCATCATCTAACCCCTCTTTGCTCATGGGTTAGGAATCCTTCCAGCAAGGAAAATAGAATGACCAAAAGGGCTCCTGATTCTCTGTGTCAGAAGCGGTTCTGTTCAGATCACAATGAAGTCTTAAGTATATATATAGATATATATATAATAATATTAGGGACAAAATCCAAAATTACAGGTAAAAACTCAATTAAAATCAATTTATAAAAAATCAAAATTAAATTGAGCTTTATTGATAAAATATATATAAAATATATAAAGAATAAAAAGTTTAGGAAGGTATAACAATGCAATATAGAACAAAAAATGGACTGTATACCTGTTGTAACTTGGTAAACTGTAGTCCGATGATATTTCGGAATTAGAATTCCTTCTTCAGATCTTAATTTGCTGGAGTCTCTGCTATAAACTGTTTTCCAACGGTTTTTCTTTTTTCTGAAGCGTCTCAGGAGTGGTCTCATGAAGCTTCTTCTGGAATTCCTCATGAGAAGTGCGTGAGGTCGGCTGTTTCAATCTCGTGTGTGTTGTGTTGATACATCTGTGGCGCCACAGATGTATCAACAAAGGTTCTTCAATGTCAACTTCCGGTAGCCATAGTTTTTTTTTCACTTTAACTTCAATCGTTATTGTTCTCACTAAAAGTTTACTCACATTTATTGATGTAAGTAATTTCATAATTTACTAACAGAAGTACGGTTTTGTGTTTTCCTGTTGCTGAGATTTTTCTTTCTTTCTGGTACCTTCGATACTGGCTCTTTGGTTCACTGAGTGACAAATTTCGCTTCAACCTTACTTTAACTTCAATCGTTACTGTTCCCACTAAAAGTCTACGTTCTCAATCGCTAACAAGTTCACATTTACTGATGTAAGTAATTTCATAATTTACTAACAGAAGTACGGTTTTGTGTTTTCCTGTTGCTGAGGTTTTTTTTTTTTTTTCTGGTACCTTCGATACTGGCTCTTTGGTTCACTGAATGACAAATTTTGCTTCAACCTGTACAATATTTTATTTTTCGTTAAAATTTCTTATTGACTTTCTGCCTGTCGTATTAAGAAACATAATTTCCGTTACCAAGTTATTTTCATTGTTTACTATCTTCTGCACTCGTGTATTTCTGTATTAAACATTTATGTATGTGTGTGTTTGTAAGAGACAGAGTGTGAGTGAGTCAAGGGGTGTGTTATCATATGCATCCATCATTTTTGGATGTATGTGTGCGTGTGTGTGTGAGACAGAGTGAGAGCGCGGTGTGTATGTAGTATTTACTCTCTCTCTCATACACACGCACACACGCACACTCACACACAAAGATGTATGCATATTTATGCATGTACGTATACATAACAAATCTCTCTCTCTCTCTGTCACACACACACACAGACATCCATTTCATCTGATGTGTAGTACTCTGTGTGTGTGTGTGTGTGTGTGTGTGTGTGCGTGCGTGCGTAGGGGGTTCCACAATCGCCATTTATTTCAATTACTCTTGTGAGGATATTCAAGTAAATAATTTTTTTCATTTAATCCCCATTTTAATTTTCGTAAAAGTTTCCAAGTATCAATAAGCAACAATTTCATTCCCAGGCAACGCCGGGTGGCTCTGCTAGTATATTTATATGAGCAACACACACATACACACACGCACGTATGTACACCAATTGCATACATATTTTTTGTATGCATACATGTTCGTATGTGTGTGTGTGTGTTGCCCGTATATTGACAAAACACACACACCTTGCCTTACATATATATATGGATAAATGATTTGAAATAAATATATTTTGGAAATGGCGATTTACGGTACAATACCTAGAAACGTGAAAATCAGACCACATGGGTTTGTTTACATCAATTCCGCAGAGATAGAGAGAGCGCGCTCTCCCTCTCTATCTCTCTCCCTCCCTTACACACATTTATCTCTCTCTCTTTCTTTCTCTCTCTCCCTGTCTCACACACACAGCAACATTACATACACCACATGCTGCTCTCTCACATTAACAAAAGAACTTCACATACACAGCACACTTTCTGTCTCCCATACTCACTATTTCTTTTTGGCAACATGTGTTTTGTGTGTAATGTTGCTGTGTGTGTGTGTGTGAGAAAGAAAGAAAGAAAGAAAGAGAGATAACTGGCATGTGTATGTAAGAGAGGGAGAGAGAGAGAAAGGGTATTTTTTTCTGTTTGCTTGCTGCTTACCACACAGACACTGACATACAAAATGTATGTCTCCTTCACCCTCCCTCTCACAAACATACAATTTCTCTCTCTCTCTACTTCACAGATTTGACTTCGCCATGTCAACAAACTTCAAAATTGGTAAAAGTTTATTTTTACAGGTATACGCGGGTACCTCTGAGAGAGAAAGTTCACTAAAATGCACATAGGGTCATTCCGAATCTTCTCCTAAAATTGGAGCAACATGTGTGCTAATTTGTGGACGTGCATAAACCACATTCACATACACACACACACACACACACACAAACATCCTCTCTTTTATATATATACAGATTACATTTGTTACTTCATTATTTACTTCAAAGAAAATCATGAATTTCTGCTTCTTTCATTCTAATAATTAAACTCCATTTGTTATTGTTTATCCTCATACAAACTTAGTCAAAAAGTGTTCCATCCAAGATTATTTTTTCTATTTATCTGACTTGTCTTCCCTTAATTACGATGTGAAGGAGATTTGGTTGTTACTTTTAGCAGCAGAGTGACCTATCCTCACTGGCTCAAACTTTACAATGTGTTGCTAAATTTGTACTTTAGTATTTCCCTATTTTCCCTATTCTATTACCTTTAGGCTACATTTATAATTTTGATCTTTTGAGCAGTAAGTGTATAATCTACCTACCTCAAAAGCCTCTCAGTTTTCCAGCTACACTATATCAGTGTCTAGCAGCCACAAGAGTTGTAAGGTTTATTCTCTTGGACACTGGGCAATCCAAAGAGACACACTAGTGTAAAGACTATAAACCACAATAATGTAAAGACGACAAACTACTTTGAACTAAAAATGAAATCCAGTAAAGAAACCCTTAGTCTTGTAAATCAGCTTTTTTCATGTTGGTAGTACTAAATATATGTACTGAGGTATTTGGTTGTAAAATCACTATACATAAACCATTTATCAAATCATAACAACAACTGTTACTGAATATGATAGCAGACAATAGCACCTCAATAACATCAAGCAGTCCCACCTTAATCGCAACTGCCTTATTGAGCAGATTTTAATTTCAGATCCTCCATTGTCAATGTTGGTGTAAAGAAGTTAGATCTGATGCAATAGACAATGCAAGTAGATGCAAATGTGTATACACTCAACTTAAATTAGTGGTTAGCAACTTTTGGTTGAGGATGAGAAACACTTGGAGGTAAATAAGTAGTTGATGAAGATTAAAATATCCCTATTATGCAAAATTTCCAGACAGTACTATTCTGGTGAGGAGTAGAGAATAAAGAACTGTAACAGAGAACTGTAGAACATTTCTAAAGTACACTTAGTTCCAATCTTCTGATAAGCTCTGTGGAGAGAACAAGATCCAGCAGACAAATGGCAGCAATATAATGGTATAATTACAATCAATAGAGCTACAAAAGTGAAGCGATATTCTTCCGAAGAGTGAAAAGAAGAAAAATGCATAACAAAGAATGATATCAAGAACAAGACATTAAGTATATCTAGCCAGGAGATCGGCTGAAAGCTAGAAGTTTGTGCTTTGACTGTGTAAGTTATGAAATATTCCAAATTGTTTGGAGTGTGTCTGTGTAAATCAGGATATTTTTGAGGAAAAATATTTGAAATGACGCTAATACACTTGCTGTCAGTAACAGTGAGAAATAGTATGGAATTGTTTGTATGAGATTTTGTTGAATGAGAAGCATTAGTGGTATAATGAGACACTATACTAAGTGTAGCCAGCAGGAGGCACAGTGTGGTTACTATCTTATGGATGTGAAGACTGGAAAAACATTTGGTTATTAGAGGTAGTTGTTGAAACATCGAAAGCACAATGCTATGTATAGTTAATCAGAAGTGGCATAAGAGTATCAAACAAAAGCAATATGCATTTATGAGTTGGTCATTAGTTAGAATCCCCTATAATTTTAGGGGATTCAAACTAATGACCAACTCTTGAACGTAGCAAACTATTTCAATACAAATAGTTCAAGATATACTTGAATCGAATTGTAGAACTGTGTCATTTGTATCATGAAGCAGAACCACATGTGCTATATTTTTGATAGGATAAAACAGTGCAAAAGTTCCTAGATAAGAACAAAATAAACTAGTTAATTTTTCGTATGTGTATTTGTTAATTTTTCTTTTTCCAAAATGAAAAGTCAAGGCTTTTCAGAAAGAACTGTGCTCAACAATCTAATGGTGGCTTCAGAAACTAGTTGTAAATGGGTATCTTGAAAGAGCAGTTTACACAGACTATAACTGGGAGAAAGTTCAGCATGGTATTTAGTGCACAAATAGATTTTTACTAGGTCTCTGACCCCACTCCATCCTTATGTTAATTATGGTTGTTGAGACACAAGACTTCATAACTGGTTGTTCTTGGTAAAGTTTATATGCTGATGTACTTGGTTCACATTGCAGAAGCTGTTAAAGAACTATGGAAAAGGTTCTAAAATTGGGAAAGTAGTTCTTTCTAATTTTGACACAAGGCCAGCTATTTTGTAGAGAGGGACCATTTGATTACTTTGATCCCAGTATTTGACTAGCACTTAATTTTACCAGTCACGTACTGGGGTCAAAATAGAAAAGTAATTTTAAAAAGCCTTAAAATAAGCATATCAAAGAACCATATGTTCCTTAGGACAAAACAAATTTAGTGCCATCAAAAAATGACAGATGACTAATAGTAAATCCATTTGTAACGTTTTTTTAATTAATACTGTTTTTATTTCCTTTTCAGGAGAGAAGCTCATTTTTAGCATAGAGAAAGTTTTAAAATTCAACTCATTCATGAATTATAAGCAAGGTGTATCTGGTGCTCTACATCTGACCAATTATAAATTGGCATTTGTAACTTCAAGTGAGCTAGATGATGGGGTAAGTTTTGGTTTATATACATGTAAGTTTCAGAAACAAAGTTGGTAGTAAAAATTATACCAAGTAAAGTGAAAAAATGAACTTTAGAAATATCAAAATTAATTTTTTTTAAATGAGGTATTCAGAAGAGGTGCAGTGCACATGATATTTGTAAACCTTTAAGACTGGTGTGGTTAATGTTCATCTTGAATCATCATTATACGAAAGAAAAATGCAGACATTTGTTATTGTTTATCCCCAGCTAGTTACTAATCAAGTAGGTCCAGTCAAAAATATTCTTTTCATGACAATCCCTTTTTTCTTTTTCTTTTTTAGACTTGTCTCTCCATTTTTCTTTTTTGGCAGGAGAGAGAGTTGGCTGTTATTTTTAGTAACAGAGCTAGGCTTCCTTTTTTGATCAAGTTTTATTTTGATGGTTGCTACTTGATTACCTACACTCAGAAAGGTGCTCAGAGTATCATCAATGATTTCACTAGGTTCTCTTTCTTGTATAAACAGCTCTCCAATTGTGCTGGTCACATGCATGGATGAACAGGGCAAGAACTATGTCAGATGCAAGATGTGTAGTTCTGATGATGGCACAAGGAAGAGGCAACAGGGCAGTGGTGGAGGACAGCAAGGTTGCTGCAACTACTGTTGATGCCAGCAAGCAGAGACAGCTGTGTGAAAAGGAGATGAAGTACATAGTCAAGTCAAATGTTGGGTGAGGTTTGGAGGGGACTGCAGCTGCAGGATCAGGAGGTGGAGGGCTGTGGTAGTGATCAAGTGAACACCTGTGGCAACAACAGGATAACAAACAATAGTACTCGAATACCAACTGTAGAGTATTATGCTACTTATTAAAGCTGAAAATAGTCTTCTCAAATTCTCACTCAGAGTTTCACATGAGTGTTGGACTGTTCTGATGATACTAAATAAAAAATTGTATTGGTACATCAATAATATTAATACGCTAACTTTTTTGTTTTTGTACGTACCTGTGTTGTGTAAAACAATTCAAAGTGGCAAAGCGAGAGAGGCGAGGACAGAGAAGAAGTAAGAGAGAGAGTGAAAGGGAGTGAAAGAGAGAGAGAGAGAGAGAGTGAAATAGACAGTGAGTGGTGATGGCGTTCGTTTTGTGTTTTTAAATGTTTCAGAGAGGACCTAAGTGAGAAAGAAAGAGAGTGAGAGAGAGAAAGTGAGAAAGAGAGAGAGAGAGGGAAAGAGACAGTGAGTGGTGACAGCGTTCATCACAAGAGAAGTAGATACATAGATACAGTACACATTGTTAAATCAAAAGCAGAAGAGAAGAGGGACACAGAGGAAGTGAAAGAGAGAGTGAGAGAGACAGTAGATACTTACAACAAATATTGGATGTCAATTTCACTTTTGAACTAAAATAATTCCAGTCAGTGGCAAAGGTAGGAAAAGAGAGAGAAAGGTGAAAACTTCGTTGTGGACTATCTGACACTTACTGCCTGTCTGTCTGTCTGCCCCTCTCTCTCTCTAGGTATGTGTTTGTGTATGTGTGTGCATGTATGTATATGTTTTTGCACTGGATCTACCAGCCAGCATCACCACTACCTCCAAGCCCATCATGTATGTGTGTGTCTGTCTCACCACTACCACCATCGCTTCACACCGATGTTGGTACGCTTGCGTCCCTGTAAATTAGCTATTCAGCAGAAGAGACTGATAGAATAAGCACCAAGCTTACAGGGGTTAATTTCTTCGACTAAAGGTCGGTGCTCTAGCATGGACACCATCAAATGACTAACAAGTAAATGAATAAAAGGATACCAGAAAAATGTTCCGTACCACTAAACCAAGAAGATTCTTTGAATATGTCATCCGGTTCACCAGTCCTCATTCAAATCGTCCAACCCTTGCTAGCATGGAAAGCGGACGTTAAACGATGATGATGATGATGAATCTAAGGTTAAATAGTAATTCCGTTTATGTTTGTTTAACAGATATTTTGGTTGGATTATATAGTGATTAGTGTTACGTTACTTTCTATATTCTGTAACTGTCACAATATACTTTTTCTAGGCCTGAAATTTTTGTGAGGAGGGGGCCAGTTGATTAGATCGACCCTAGTACACAACTGGTACTTAATTTATCAAGCCCAAAGGACGAAAGGCAAAGTTGACTTCGGCAGAATTTGAACTCAGAACATAAAGACAGACGGTCATAATATACAAACATTTCTCATGGCACCAGTACATTGTTTACAGATGCTTACATTTTTAATGTTTTCTGTGAATTTTTCACGGGTCCACCTAGTATAATATTAATATAATAGATTGTTGTCTTTACAGTTCAATGAATATGCAATTAAATTTGATTGAGTGATTGATTTAAAAAAAAATAACAGTGTGGTAAGGCTGTCAGAGGTGGTTAACTGTACTGGTGGAATAATCAATAATTAATAATCAAATCGAAAAAATATTTGTGAAAAAGGAACTGAATATATCCAGAAATATGAATTGCAAATAATAATGTTGCAAAATTAGGTAGCTGAAAGTTAAAATTACCATAAAAGATAAAAATAAAGCAATAGATGAAAAATTAAATAAGTAAAGAAGTATACAAAAAATATATGATACCAGAAATAAAAGAAAAAGAAAGGAGAAGAAATGTTAGCAATATTGGACAGATATTCAAAGTAAAAAGTTAAAGACAAAAAAGAGAGGGAGAAGAAGAAAGAAAGCCAGAAAGGGAAGAGAAAGAAGACAAAATAAATAATATAGGGTACATAGTTGGAGGTGGGTGGAGAAAGAGGCTAGTAGAAGGTTATGAACCCTGGGGTAACTAATGTTATGTTTTGAAGATAACTGAAAGTTGAAGGTAAGTTGATAGGAACAGAGGTGAAAGGTAGAAAGAGTAAGATTAATAATAATAGAGAAAGCTCAAGCACATACAGTAGAAAGCTCATACAGTAGAAAGTCATTATCATCATCATCATTATCCTCATTTAACGTCTGTTGTCCATGTTGGCATGAGATGGACGGTGTGACCAGAACTGGCAAGCTAGGGAGCTGCACCAGACTCCAGCTTGATTTGGCATGGTTTCTATAACTGGATGCTCTTCCTAATGCCAACCACTTGACAGTATGCAGGATACTTTTACATGGCACTGCGCAAATGCTTTTATGTGGCACTACACGGGCACTTTTACATGACGCTGCATGGGTGTTTTTACATGTCACTATATGGGTGCTTTTACATGTTGCTACACAAGTTTTTTTACATGGCATCACATGAGTGCTTTTACGTGATACCGCCACGAGTACTTTACACAACCAGAAGGATTGGTCTTAACACTTCTGCTGCAGGATATGGGTTTTCTTGAATACAGTCAGACATCAGGTATCTTGGTCTTTTGTCATCTCACCTCAAAAGTTCAGCTTCCTGAGGTCATTCTTCAGTACTTCATCTCATGTCTTCATCTCATGTTATGGCCTGGAAGACAATGATGAAAAGGAGAGAACTAAGGACTGAGCTTTGATGAACTCCTACTTGTACACCAAATTCTTTGCTGTACTTGTGGTTACTCTCATCTTACTGACAGCATCTTTGTACATGGCTTGTACAGCTTTCACCAGCCACTCATTTATTCCTAGCCTCCTCAGAGCCCATCATATCACATAGTTGGGCACTCCATCAAAGGCTTTCTCTAGATCAACAAATACTAGGTATAATGGATCATTCTTAGCTAAGTTGCCTGACTGTGAAAATAGCATCAGTAGTGCTTTTTCCTTGGACAAAGCCAAACTGCATTTCATCTAGCCTAATTCCGCTCCTAATTAATTGGGCAATAACTGTCTGTGATTTTCATCACCTGGTCCAGGAGTTTGATGCCTCTATATTTGCTTCTGCCTAATGCATCAGCCTTACCCTTGTAGCGGCTAACAATTATGCTGCTATGCCACTGGGTATTACACCTTCTTGAATGACCTGATTAAATATGCTGTTGACCAGCCCGTGTCCTACCTTACCAGACATTTTGAGGATCTCAGCTGTGATTCCAGATGAACCTGGGGCTTTTCCAGTTTTCATGCTTTTAATTGCCTTATCTACCATACTGCTGTCCACTAGGATAGCTGGTCCCTCTGTTGGGCTCACATGCGGGAGACCCCCTTTATGCCATTCATTCTCTACATTCATAGTAACTTTTCCATGCTTCTTTCTTGTCCATATCATTGAGTGCAAGCATACTGTTATCCATCTGCACACACTTCTCTCCTTCAGTATCCCGATTTTCACTGACACACTGTCTGGCAATCTGGAACACTTCAAGTCTCTGATCATTATGCTATTGGACTTTGGCAAACCTCTTCATCTCTGCTTCTACCCTAACTAGATAGACCTGACATCTAGCCTCCCTGATAAGATTCTTTGTTACCACCCTTTCTTTAGGCCTGTTTTTTCTCTTTTATGGCCCTATCAACATCACTGTTCCACCACATCACCCTTGGTCTGGCAGGGACTTTGCACCAACCATAAATTTGGCCTGTTGCCTTTAGGAACCTCCAGTTGTCCTCTACGACATATGTTTCTATCTCTCCCTCCTTCTCATCATAGGCCTCATTAAGGATATCTCTAAATCTCTGTCCAGTTGAAGGATCCTTGAACTTCCATAGCCTCCTTTGCTATATTGGTTTGCTTCTCAGGATTGTTCTGACCCTAAGCCTGAAGTCCCTAATCACTAGCTTATGTTGAGTTTTACATTCTTCTCCTGGGAAGGATTTTGCATTTACAAGCATGTATCTATCCTGTGTCTAGTGAGCATGTAGTCAATCTGGCTGGTGTGTCCCCCAGATTGGTAAGTGATCAGATGGTTGGCATGTTTTTTGAAGTTGGTGTTGCAGACCAGTAAGCCATGAGCATTGCAAAACTCCAGCAGCTTTGTCACCTTGTCATTCCTGGAGCTAAAGCTGTAGCTGCCATATACACCCTGAAATCCATTGGAGTGTTGTCCAGCATGTCTATCGAAGTTCCCTGCCATGATGAGAATGTCTATCATCATCAAGGTAGTCCTCAGAAGAGATTCATAGAAATGGTCCTTCTGAGCATTTGTGAGTCCAGCATGTGGAGCGTATGCAGAGATAACTGTCACAGTTACATCAGACAAGGCTATTCTTAGCTAAATATTCCTGTCACATACTCTGACTACTTCACTCACCTTATCTACCCATTTTTCTGATAGTAGAATACTTACACCACCTAGGTCTTCATTGTTGCCTTCACAGAAAAAAAAACTATTTCTCCAGACCTACCTTTTTTATTGTGCCAGCTCTGAGCTTGTAGAACTGGAAGGAAGGGTTGGGGGAATGTTTTCAGCTCCTGGAAAGAAAAAGACTTTGGGGGCCGCATGCCTGAAGGCCACAGGTTCTTGTGCCTAGGTAGAGTAATGTTACAATTGCAGTTTCAATTTCCTTTAGTCCCATGCCTAGGGGCTGCGACTCCCTGTGATTAGCTAGGGAAATAATGTTACCAAAGTGTAAGTGAAAAAGTTTTAAAAAATATATAGTGACTGTGTGGTAAGAAGCTTGCTTCCCAACCATATAGTTCCAGGTTCACTCCCACTAAATGGCACCTTGGGCAAGTGTCTTCTGCTATAGCCTTGAGCTGACCAAATCCTTGTGAGTGGATTTGGTAAATGGAAACTGAAAGAAGCCCATCATATATATATGTATGTATTTGTGTTTCTGTTCCCCCACCATCACTTGACACCGGTGTTGGTGTGTTTATGTCTCCTGTAACTTAGCAGTTCAGCGTAATAGACCAATAGAATAAGTCCTTGGGTTGATTTGTTTGACTAAAGGTGGTACTCCAGCATGACCACAGTCAAATGACTGAAACAAGTAAAAAAGAAATTACATCCACATCATCTGAACGTTCACGCAAATACATCTATGTACATACTTAATACATATTAAAAAGATACGTGTATGAAAAATGTATAAACTTATGCAAATTGACACACAAATATACAAATACATTCATATTAACATATATAAAGTATACATACACTAGCTCACAAAATATATATTATACACTCATAGAGATAAGCAATTATGTTAAATATATACAAACAACAAAATGAGAAAGAGAAAAAAGCAAATTGTATATACTGATAAATGAAAGTAATTTAGGATGAATGAAAGATTATAAATAATTAAAATATGATTAAAATTTAATTGCCAACATAATATGGCTGTTCTGGAAGGGACATTGTTACTGTTTATTGGCCCCAAGAAGCACCGTTTCTAGCTGGCTATACAACACATTATCTGTGTCCTTATATTTTCAAACTGGGAATTCAGCATCCCTGCCCAGCACAAACAACATCTGTGGACTAGTTTCAGGGTTATTGCTCTTCATAAACATGGAGTAGCTGCTTGGCGAGGTGGTGTTGCTGAATTCACTGTTTGGATATATAGATTTCGAAGTGACATACAGCCACTGATCTATAAATAGAAGTATATAAGGACACAGATAATGTATTGTACAGCCAGTTAGAAATGATGTTTCTTGGGGCTAATAAGTAGTAACAACATCCCTTCCAGGACAGCCATATTATGTTGCCAATTAAATTTTACTTTGAAGAAATGTTACTATATGTTTCTCTCTGAGAGATTTAGAAATAATACTATTTCTATTTATAGATCAGTGGCTGTGTGTCACTTTGAAATCTATATATCTGAACTGTGAATTCAGCAACGCCACCTAGCTAAGCAACTACTCTGGGTTGATGAAGAGCAATAACCCTGAAACTAGTCCACAGATGTTGTTTTGTGCTGGGTGGAGATGCTGAATTCCAAGTTTGAAAATATAAGGACACAGATAATGTGTCGTATAGCCAGCTAGAAACGATGGTTCCTACTGTAAGTTTCTCTCTAAGAGATTTAGAAATAATATTATTTCTAAAATATAAGTATTACGGATAAAATTGCTCAGTGAGATAGGTGGCTGTTGAAAGGTTTTCGAGTTTAATAAACTCATTTAATAAAAATACAATTTTATAAAAACTGAAAGTTCTAGCTATAACATGCAAAACAAAAGTGAATATGAAGCACAAAAGTAAAATAATATAAAATAGAAAAAAAAAATGAATAAAACTTGCAAGACCTTCAGAAATACACAAATCATCATCATCAGCATCATTTAATGTCCATTATTCATTTTGGCATGAGTTGGACGGTTTGAGCAGAGCAAGCTGAGGGGCTGCACCAGACTCCAATCTGATTTGGCATGATTTTCAGAGCTGGATACCCTTCCTAGCACCAACCGCTCCAAGAGTGTATTGAGTGCTTTTACGTGCCACTGGCATGGGTGTCAGTCAGTTGCATGACACCGATATCTGTCACAACTACAATTACATTTGGCTTGATGGATCTTCTACTCAAGCACAGCATTTTGCCAAAGGTCTCGCTCATTTGTCATTATCCCTGTGAGGCCCAACTCTCGAAAGGTGCTTTTATGTGCCACCAGCATCGGTCACATTATCTCCGTGAGGTCCAATGTTTGAAAGTTGCTTTGTACATGCTACCAAGATGGGTGCCAGTTACATGCCAATGGCATCAGCCACGACTGTGATTTCACTTGACTTGATGGGTCTTACTTGATATTAAGTGATATTAAAATAGTCTTTCTGGACATGAGCTTAAAATATGTTTATAAGGCAGAAAAAACCATGGACACAATGTTGTTGTATTGAGCAGCAAAAAAAAAGAATTGATTAAAACAATCAAAGAGGAAGATTGTTTGTAAAAATATCTTTTTAAAGAAGTGGGGAAGTGCACAATAAAAATGGAGATTTAAGTCCAAGTAGGCTATCCATATGAAATTGTTTGATAACTCACAACTCTAGTAGCATGTCTGCAAAATCCTAGGTGCTCCATCTTGTGATTTAATACATTCTTATTCAGGAACGAATAAAAAACTACTTGCTCAGACATTGAGTTTCTGTATCATCTGTGCTTGTATGGGGTAGCTTTCATGTCCTTCTTTATGGGTTTTGTTATTTACTAAGATATATGTTTTGTTGCATAGAATTGGTAATATTACTGTAATTCATTGTGTTTTTGTTTTTATTCGCTTAAAGATCAGTTGGGCTTCTGCTGCTGCTACGGTACTTCGGATTCTAGCATGAATTTCAGCCCCTCAAAATTAGCACCCATGTAATAGTCGACCCTATAAATTTGACCTTAAAAAAATGGTCTAAAAAATTCAACTTTTACACAAGTATATATAGTATGTATATGGCAGACATTTGTCCTCAGCTGTCTGGACTACTGCACTCAGCTGTGGTCACCTAACAGTGTCAAATTAATAGTGGAACTTGAGGCAGTTCAGTAGTACTACACTGGGAAGGTTGCATCAATGAAACAGTTGAGCTACTGGGAGAAACTGAAAAAGTTATGACTCTACTCCCTAGTGCAAATACAGGAGAGTTATGCAGTGATGTACATATGGAAGATCCTGGAGGGGTTGGTTCCAAACTTTGGCATCAAGTGCTATACTAACCCCCAAACTGGACATCACTGCACGATTCCAAAGGTCCCAGCCATCCCATCTAGTGTGAAGATCATGTACTGCAACAGCTTGGGATTCAAGTGCCCACAGTTATTTAATACTTCAAAATAGATTAATAATTGATAATTAAAACAATATGTGTTTAAAAAATTTTATGTTCATCATCGTCATCATTCATTATCACCATCCCCACAATTTTTATAGTATTTTCCAAGCTAGCCTGGTAGAAGATACAGGTAAACATGATCTGAGACAGTTCTCATTTGGAATGGAGGTAGAAGCTTTCAAGAAACAGTTTGACCTCCTGCTGCATTTGTATCACATTTCCAGAATTTTCTATATGTAGATTATTACATATCTGTTGTATCTTTACTCTAGGAAGTGAAATCATAACTTTTTATGCCTCTCCCTGTAGTTCATTTACTACACTGTTAGAATTTTTGTAGTGTAGTAACATTGGATTGCTTCAAGCTCCACTGTTATTTTGGCACTCTGTTGACCACAGCTGAGAACAAATTTCCTCTATAGGGTCAATATGACTTGTTGGTCTCTTTTTCTGAAGACTTTAATATCCATCCTGCCAATTGTCTGCATTTTGTTGCCATTTTGGTAGTGCATATAAGAAATGATGCATCATTACACACACACACACACACTTACACATACAGCTTGTTCAGGCTAAATTTTACAGTTTGCATATAAGGAAAAAAGATCATAATATAGAAAAATAAAAGTATTTTAAAGTAAAGTCTGTTTGCTAACATAATGTGGCTGTCCTAGAAGGGATGAGTGTTAATGTTGTTTAGCCCCAGGAAGCATCGTTTCCAGCTGGTTATACGACACAATATCTGTGTCATATTTTTGAACAGGGCATTCAGCACCCACTTCCAGTACAATCAAACATTTGTGGACCGGTTTATGGCTTATTGCCCCTTATCAACACAGAGTAGATGCTTGGCTAGGTGGTGTTCCCGTTCAAAAATATGTAGTTTTCAATGTGACACACAGCCACTGATCTAATAAATAGAAGCATTATTATTTCTAAATCTATCAAAGAGATATATTCAGTAACAGTTCTTTAAAGTAAAGACTAATTGCCAGCATAATGTGGCTGTCTTGGAAGTTACTGTTGTTTAGCTCCAGGAAACATTTTTTCCAGCTGGCTATATAATACAATATCTGTGTCCTTATATATTAGAAACTCAAAAAATTTCAGCCAGATTATGGTTGCATGATAACTGTTTACTCAAAGTAGCCTCCCTCAACTGCAACCACAGCTTGAAGACAGCTCCAGAACCTTGTGCATGCATTTCTCACTGTGTTTCTAGGCAGATCTTCAATCTTGGCCAGCGGCTTGACCTTGTCAAAGTGGTTGGTGTCTTTCTTAACCATGCCCTACGCATAGTAATCTATTGGATTACTATTTAGGGAATTAGGCTACAAATTGATGCTGGTGAAGTCATTGAAATTCTCTTACACTTATTTCTGACTCTTTTGAAAGGTATGGCAAGGAGTTGAATCCTGCTGCTGCGCATATAGTCTTCCAACTGCACCCCTCTCCAGCCAAGGATTGACCACAGTCTCCAGTAGCTTTACATAACTGTCTAAGCCTAAGGCCCTGTACAAAGATATAGGGAAAGAATTCTGGAGGCTAGACACAGTCAGAATGTCTGCTGAGTTCCTTCCTGTTGGTCACGGTTTCGTAGTCTCTGTTGCACCTTTCCATGTCACATCTTACAGCCTTTACAGTGTTTACAGAGCCCTGAGCAGCTGTCATGATGTCAGCATTTTGATACCTGGCACAAATCAATATGATATTCAGATGACTTCCAGTCCTCCACATCAGCTAACTTTTTTCCAGCTACAACTTCAGTCCTTAGGCTCTCCAATGCCATTGACTGTTCACCAATATATCAAGCTGTTCTTGGAAAAAAGAGACATAAAAAATTGTAAAATTTAGCCCAAACACACTGTATATATTAATGAATTTTACTTGTTATCTTCTAGATATCATGACAATTTATCTGCTATTTTCATTTACCGTACTTTTTTACCAATTTAGTTGTAATATGAAATTGAAACAATTCAATGCAATGTCTTAGTTAATTTTGTTTTTAATTTATAGCCTGAAAATTTCTTTGAGTCTGCAATAAATTCTACTAATGAAATTCCATTTACAAACATAAACTGCATTTATCAAGGTATGTACTCACCAATATATATCCATTCAGATATATCCAACAAAATATATATCCTTTCAAGTATGTTTGATTTATTTTTCTTAGTATCTTGAAAGTTGTGTTTTCTCTAACTGAAGGATTTTTAAAATTTGACTTTTATCATTAATTTCACTGAGTAATATAAAAGAATATTTTCTGACCAGTCTTTATTTATTTATTTAACCTATTAAATCAGACAGCTTATAATATAAACAACATAAAATAATCTTCAGTATCTTTTTTGTCAAACTTATTAATTTGACTGATTTGTTAATAATGTAATTCAAGGCCATATATTGATCCTTTCATGAGATATTATATATGCTTCTTACATGACACTAATTCTTTATAGTTTCTTCTACATTATTAAAAAGTTGAAATACAATCTGCATAAATAATTGCCTATAGACTATTTAACTAGGATGCTGAAGATTTAAAATATTAACAAGATATTAAGCCAAGGAACACATTTTATTCATGTCAAACATTTTGATCTGATAAAGATTATAGATTAATAATTGATAATTAAAACAATATGTGTTTAAAAAATTTTATGTTCATCATCGTCATCATTCATTATCACCATCCCCACAATTTTTATAGTATTTTCCAAGCTAGCCTGGTAGAAGATACAGGTAAACATGATCTGAGACAGTTCTCATTTGGATTTAATACTCTCTTGGATGAGTCAGTGGATATGTATGTATGGTCCAAAAATAAAGAATATACAAAGACAAGGTGAAAGAACAACAAGCAGTTTGTTAGGTTGATAGAGATGGGAGTCCAGCTGGCTTCTGTGCAAGGTCAGTCCAAACACAAACAGATGTTGCAGAGAATGACCAGTTGAGTGGAAATGGTGGTGACTAGAGTGTCATTTCCTAATCTAATGTCCTAAAGATGTTCAGCAAAATAATCAGCTTGGTGCTGGTCAGTTTGTCCAATGTTTGGGAAGAGGCAGAGAGTAGATCAGATTGTTGGAGGTGCAAGTGAATGAGATGGTGAGGTGGTAGGGGTAATGGTGAGTGGTTTTAGAGAGAAAGGGACAGGTGCAGCAGTGTGGATGAGGGCAAGGGAAGGAGCCAGGTTGAGTGCCAGGAATGGGGAAGAAGCTACGAACTAGTAGGTCATGTTGGTTGCTGGCATGTTTAATGGCGGTGAGGGTGGAGGGGGTCAGATAGGAGTTGGTCCAAAGCATATAAAATGGTGTGTTGGAGGGATAGTAGGTAAGGAGGAAAGGGAGGTGGGTAGGGGTGGGTGTGGAGAGGGTGGAGGTGTCAACAGATTGGGCATGGGCAAGGGTGATTTGGATAATGATGGTGAGGTTGTATCCCCGTTGGGTTAAGTGGCAAGCTATAAGTTAGGACTCTGTCACAAAGTCCTGGTCATCATTACAGAGCTGATAGCATTGGAGGAACTAAAGCTGGCCAGTTTGGTGTGGGTAGGGTGAGAGTAGGAGAAGTTGAGTTAGGAGTGAAAGTCTGGGCATATAGTAGACGGAGATGGTAAGAGAGGAGTGGTTGATGGCAACAGAAATATCTAGAAAATTAATAAAGGTGTTTGAGACAGAGCAGGAGAATTCAAGGACAGGATGAAAGAGAGGAAGGAGTTAAGTTGTACATATGAGTGTGAGATCAGGCTGATAGATGTCTGTCTGTATCACTCAGGAGTGGGACCAGTAAACTGGGAGAACATTTGGGCCTCAAAATAGCTGAGAAACAGGTTTGTATAGTTGGAGCCCATTCCCCTGGCCACAACTAAGACCTAATGGTAAAATTCTCCTATAAATGAGAAACAATTTAAGGAGAGAACCAATTCAGTAAATGGGGGAGAAAAGAGGTGCTAAGTTGATGGTCAGGACGTAAATTAAGGAAATGTTATAGTGTGAGGAGGCCTTCATTGAGAGGGATAACAGTATTGAGAAACTTGATGTCGAAGGGGAACGAGTTTGAGGGTCCAGTGGGGAAAAGAGAAGGAATTAACTAGACGAAGAGTGTGGTTGGTGTTATGAATATGCAAGGGGAGGGAAGCCATCAGGGGTGCAAGGACACAGTCATGGAATTTGGAGATTAATTCAGTAGGGCAGTTGCAGGCAGAGACAAAGGGGTGGCCAGGGTTGTTGGGTGTATACATCTTAGGGAGGAAGTAATTGGTAGGAGTATGTGGGTTTCAGATAATGTGATTGGAGGCAGTGTGGGATAGGAGGGAGGAGGAAATAAGTTCTTGGACGGTAGAAAGAAATGACTTGTTGGTAGTAAGATATGGGTTGGTAGGAAGAGGACAATAGAAGGAGCTGTCTTGGAGTTGCTGGAGCATGTCAGCCTTATAGACATCTGCACATCACACAACCACTACTCCACCTGTGTGAAGCTGGTTTTATGATGATGTTCTCAAGGAATTTTAGACACCAGAGGGCTGAGAGTTTGGTGTAGGCAATGATGAGTTACTGGAGGTGCCTCTGGAAGTTAAACCAGTCAGATGCTTGCAAATCAATCAACTGTGGAATTGGCTGGGTGCCAGCATCCTGTCAGATGGTCATTGCTCAAGTCACTGAAACAGTCTTGTTCATTGGGTTATGTGGAGCATTGTGGAAGGGAACATGCAGCTTGATAAGATTTATGAAATGTTGGATATCAGCTTGGGTCATGAGACACATTACAAGATTAAGTGGTATGAAATGGAGACCTTTACTAAGGAGAGAATGTTTAGCTTCAGAGAGAGGAAGACTGGGAGGAATAGTAACAACAAAGCGAAAGGGAGTGAGGGTGGAGGAAAGGGTAAGACAGAATGGAGGAGTGATTCGAGTTTGTAGCGTTTAGTGCAAGCAAGAAAGTCATGAAGAAGGTGGTTGAGGTGGAAAATAAAATAGCAGAGGGGGAACTACAGGGAAAAAAGATAGGATAAGGCAAGTGGGAGTGGGAGAAGGCAGTCAAGGGTGTGTACTTTGAAGAGATTAGAGTAGATGGTGTTGCACATAGAGTGGCACAAAGTGGTGTGGAGGATGGATTCAATGGAGAAGGTAGAGTTAAAGGTAGGGTACAAGTGGAGATAGAAGCCTTGTGGATAAGGTTTAGGTGGAGTTAGCGACTGAGGAAAGAAATGTGGCTACAGAAATGGGTTGGGAAAAGTTGAGAGATAGTTGGAAGAAGCAGACAGGAAATGTGGTGAGGTAATGTTTGAGATAGTGGTGGAGGAGGAGGATAGATTTAAGATCATGTTGGTAGAATGAGAAACAAGGTAAAGGAGGTTTTATGTGTATAACAGGTCGGACACCAGTTTTTTTATGTTGGTTGTTTGTTATCACAAGGGGTCGTTGAAATGTGAGATATACTATATCTTTATTTATAATGTTTTCATTCGTAAGTTATAACGAATATTATTGTTTATTGATTAAAAGCTATAATGATAATTTTGTTACTTATAACTTAATTATAAGTATTTATCACTAAGCATAACTCTTAGTTTAGTTTAGGCTGCGTAAATGTTATGATGTATACATGACAAGACGTGCATGTATGTTGAAGATATAGATTATATTTTTTTGACCATTACACATAAAAAAATACAGTTTCATTAATATACAGAAATAAATTCAACAAGTTGAAAGAAACGAGAAGTAAAAGGAATTAAGTTTCTACATTAATTTATTATATACATATTTTTACATTTATAG
>NC_068995.1:26855057-26859167 GCF_001194135.2 Octopus bimaculoides
TAGAAACAAAGCATTTCATCATAGAGAATTTACGACTTAAATTTATTATTAACTAGTTTCTCATTCTAACTAATAAGGTTTCACGACAATTCAATATTGTCGGATTTGAGTATTGAACATGGCATATATATTAGCCTATACTCAAAAGGGTGAGTGTCGTGGACTTGAGTAACATCCAACGATCACTGGAGATTTTGCTGAAAATCAGGGTTTTTATAACTACTCATACACGAATCATAGAACCGTAACCCCGTGAAAGATTTTTTCAACAAAGTTCATAATTCGTATATGGGCAGTAATTTTTAACCAATGAGAAATCAATAATTTCTCATGTTCAGGCAAACGAACTTACGTTCTCTCTCCGCCTCTTATGAGTTTGCTACAGAGGAAAGGCAAGTTAGTAAAGTAAGTTTGAGAAATTGTGATAGATTGGGCTGATATTAGTCAACAACTATACGCAAAAAGATCCAGGAAGGTGGTAATCCAAGTTGTATAGAGTTCCAGTATTAATCTGGATGGAGTTTGGTGGTAAGGTAGTGTTGTGATTTTATGTAATTATGTAAATTGTAGAAAGGCTTTCTGATGTATTTTATAGTTCTCATACAGCCATTTGATTACCTAAAATAGCCATAGAATTTGAACCCATTTCATCTGACTTTGTGCATTTAAATTATAATAAAGCATTATTAGAATATTAAATGGAAAGTAAAAATGAGTGAATTCAATATTAATCAGGTGAATATATTGGTTCCTTTGTTAAATATGTAGACTCTTCTTTTGTTTGAGTATGTGGACTTGTGCTGGATATTAATAGTGTATATTTGTATCTTACTGAATAAATATAAATTAAGGTGTATATTGTTTTCAAGTACTGGTCAAATTGTAAGCAAATAAAAACCTAAGTTCATTGCTTTTTTTTCGAACTGTCGGTATACTTCAGGTAGTCCTTGAGAAGTGACAATAACCCAAGAAGTAGGTCGCAAATTTAAAACAACAAACTGGGTCAAAAAAAAATGGACATAGTCCTTAATATTTTGAACTTACGTTATACACGTGCTAGTCATATGTCTATGTGTATATGTGTGCATGTATATACACATGCATTATTCATCATATATATTTGGTATGCAAATCCTCTTCCGGTTGGTGATCACTGATTCTACCTACCCTTGCACTGGCAGAATCAGTCCAGATCATGACAATTTGCAGTCCCCATCTCAGTGCTAGGTTCATGCCCTTGAACATAGCATCCAGTTCAACTATGTTGATTTGGTTGTAGTCATCCTTCTTCCTAAACCATGCTGCGTCTTCCACGTCAACACCTAATTTCCTGAATGACTACCAATGCTATGCTGCTCACGTTGCACCACATGATCCCTTTTTTTGTATCAAGCATGTACCAGCTGCCCTTCATTGGCTCTTCTCTCTCACTTTATCACCCCAGTTCACTCTTTCTGCTCACATTTTGATATAGCTGCATGCCATTTGGAGCTATCCTGTGACAGAGTAGTGACCCACCAGCTTCCCACACATTGAGAACAGCCCTCACCTATTCCTATCCTTATTTAGGCTTGGGATCTCGTTTCCTCTGCAAAAACCAGCCTACTCGCTTTATCTCTTTTCAAGCCTGAGCCCCAGCACCATACCTCCTTCTATAGCCTCTGGTGTTTTGTCATCAGTCTGAACCTCCTAAGGTGGTCCATAGTTTTCTCTGCTGAAGCCACATTCTCATCTACCAGGATATCATCAATAAATGAGCTGGTAGCTTGTTCCACATTGACCTCTTTTCCCCAAACCTCCTTGAGGACCTTTGCCATGATCTCAGCTCTGAACTCAGGCCAAAACCCAGTCAAGTTAGGCAGTATGTTCTGCCCCTGTACCTCATCAGTTGGTACTTCCACAACTCTGATATGTGGAGCTGCAGATAGGCTAACTTGACACCGATGATCGTAGTCACCTCCCTCATTCACCTCCACTCACAAAGGGTTTCTCCACCCATTTCCACTGCCTCACCACCCATATGACAGGACATGTGTTCATTCAACTCCTTGAAGTCCAGGATCAGTCGAACTTTATTCTTTGTCAGCTGAACCACAGCCATCACCAGCAATACACTGTTCATTGCCTCCTCACCCCATAGCATCAGAATGTCTTCTATCCATCTGTTCACTCCTCTCTTGAAACTGAAACTGGCTTCTCCTTTCAGGGTGTGCTCAAAGCAGCTCACCCTGTTTCTCAGCATGGGAGGTTCTCCTTTCAAGTAGTACTCGACCAGCATTGGTTATCACATGATGGTGAGCGGGGTACAAACAGATACACACACACACACACACACACACACACACACACACACACACACCACCATCATCATCATTATCATCATCGTTTAACGTCTGCTTTCCATGCTGACATGAGTTGGACAGTTTGATGGGGACTGGTGAGCCAGATGGCTACACCAGGCTCCAATCTGATCTGGCAGTTTCTACAGCTGGATGCCCTTCCTAACGCCAACCACTCCAAAAATATAGTGGGTGCTTTTACGTGCCACCGGCACGAGGGCCGGTCAGACGGTACTAGCAACGTCCATGCTGAAATGGTGTTTTTACGCGTCACCTGCACAGGAACTAGCCCTCGCTCAAATGCTGTCTTCCATGTACCACTGGCACAAGTGCCAGTAAGGTGACGCTGCTAACGATCACACTAGAATGGTGCTTTTTATGTGCCACCGGCACGGGGACCAGTCAGCGGCCCTGGCAATGATCACGCTCGGATGGTGCTCTTAGCAAGGATGCCAGTCATGCGGTGCTGCCACCAAATTTGATTTCGATTTCACTTGCCTCAATAGGTCTTCGCAAGCAGAGTTTAGTGTCCAATGAAAGAAAGGTACGCCTAAGTGGGCTGGTTACACCACTGGCATAGGCCACAGGTTATGGTCTCACTTGGCTTGCCGGATCTTCTCAAGCACAGCATATTTCCAAAGGTCTCGGTCACTAGTCATTGCCTCGGTGAGGCCTAATGTTTGAAGGTCGTGCTTCACCACCTCATCCCAGGTCTTTCTGGGTCTACCTCTTCCACAGTTTCCCTCAACCACTAGGGTGTGACACTTTTTCACACAGCTATCGTCATCTATTCGCACCACATGACCATACCAGTGCAGTCGTCTCTCTTGCACACCACATCTGATGCTTCTTAGGTCCAACTTTTCTCTCAAGGCACTTATACTCTGTTGGATATGCACACTGACATTACTCATCCAGCGGAGCATACTGGCTTCGTTCCTTGCAAACTTATGCATGTCTTCAGCAGTCAGGGCCCATGTTTCACTGGCATATAGCATACAGTCTACCTTTTACTCTGAGCGAGCGGCCCTTTGTCGCCAGCAGAGGTAAGAGCTCTCTGAACTTTGCCCAAGTTATTCTTATTCTATCAGCTACACTTTCAGAGCACCCACCCCAGCTACTGACTTGGTCACCTAGGTAACGGAAGCTATCAACTACTTCTAGTTTTTCTCCCTGGAATGTGGCAGAAGTTATTCTCTGCACATTTTCAGTGTTTATTGCTCCTGAGCATCTGCCACATACAAAAACTATCTTCCTAGTTAGGCTTCCTTTGATATTGCTGCACCTCTTATGTGTCCCTAGCTTACACTAGGTATATCTTATAGAGTTTCTACCTACATCTTTTCTACAGATCGAGCAGGGCCATCTACCTGAAGAGGTTTGGTGTTTGTCTCCCTTCCTACTTATTAGGACTATGGTTTTAGCTAGGTTGACTCTAAGGCCCTTCGATTCTAATCCTTGAACACTTGAAACTTCTCTAGTTCTGACAGTGACTCAGCAATTAGTGCAAGGTCATCAGCATAGACTGGCCCACGTGCTGGTGGCACGTAAAAAGCACCCATTACACTCACAGAGTGGTTGGCCTTAGGAAGGGTATCCAGCTGTAGAAACTCTGCCAGATCAGATTGGAATCTGGTGTAATCATCTGGTTCACCAGTGCCCAGTCAAATCGTCGAACCCATGCTAGAATGGAAAGTGGACGTTAAATGATGATGATGATGATATATGCATATATATATATATATATTTCGTATGTGTATTTCGTGTGCAA
>NC_068995.1:26859267-26863504 GCF_001194135.2 Octopus bimaculoides
TATATATATATATATATAAACACACACACACACACATATATATACATATACATATATATATATTGGAGCAAACTCATAAGAGGCAGAGTGAGAACATGGGTTCGTTTGCCCGAACATGAGAAATTATTGATTTCTCATTGGTAAAAATTACTGCCCATATACGAATTCTGAACTTCATTGAAGAAGTCTTTCACGAGGTACAGTTCTAGGATTCATGTATGAGCAGTTATAAAAACCCTGATTTTCGGAAAACTCTCTAGTGATCGTTGGATGACACTCAAATCCATGACACTCATCCAAGTGATCGTTGGGTTGTAACTCAAATCCACAACACTCACTCAGGTGATTGTTGGACTGACACTCAAATCCACGACACTCACCCTCTTGAGTATCGGCTAATATTTATGGCATGATCAATACTCAAATCCGACAATATTGAATTGTTGTGAACTCTTATAGCTAGAATGAAAGATTAGTTAGTATAAATTTTAAGTCGTAATTCTCTACGACAAAATGACTTTATTTCTAACTGTTCTATAAATGCCAAAATGTACATAATAAATTAATGTAGAAATAAATAAAAAAACTAGTGACTTTCCGACGTGATGTCATAGATAAATCACCACATCGTAAATTGGTGACTTAGTAAAAACTACATAAAATTTTATATAGAATATAAACAATTTATTATACAAATTTTAATAACAGAAATATTTGACATTAAAGGTTGAAAGGAAAAGAACGCTGAAGAAGGAAACTATAGAAAAATTTTAACTGCACTTTCTAGCAATATAGAAATAATATTTAGAGCTGTTGAAAGCTTAATAACATAACGTAAAATTTATTTTTCTTTCTGAAAAATTTAAATATATAAATGGAGCAGAATTTGAAGGAATTCGAGATGTCCTATTTTGATAGGAATTATACACAAGCTTCAGTAAATGTATTACCATCTCCTCCATGGATGGGAGACACATTTATCTGGTTGGCACAACTAGAGGCAAGCTTTAAGGCAAATCGTATAACGAATGAAGAGCAAAAAATATAATATAATGCTGAGTAATTTGCCTCCACCTCTAAGCTATGAAATTAGAGATTTATTTTTAAATCCTGCTGAGCCAGTTTCATAATCTGCAATTAAAGCAGAAATATTAAAAGAACTTCAAATTCAAAACAAAGAATTTGCAAAGCTATTCAATAATGAAGAATTAGGCAATAAGAAGCCAACACAACTTCTTCGGAGGATGAACGAACTTCTTGGAGATCAACAAATAGAAGAATCCTACCTCAAAGAGGTTTTCTTTACCAAATTGCGTTACAAAACACAAACCTTGCTTTTGGCTATGAAAAATCAAAACTCTCTTCAACAATTGGCAGATTTAGCGGATGGCATTTTGGAATTGTCATCTAGAGAGTCTGTGAATGCAGTTCCATCTATCTCTGATGAAATACATGCATTAAAAGAGAGTTATGAAAAACAATTTGAGTTATTGACGAAGAAAATTGAAAGTCTTCAGCTCGAAAGAGACAGTCACTCAAATACAAGAAACGCAAGACGGTGAAGGAGATTGAAAAGTCCAAAAAGAAACACCATATGCTGGTACCATTCAAAGTTTGGTGACAAATCTTATTGTTGTGTTAAGCCATGTTCATTTAATTTTTTGAACAAAAAGAAAGTCGGAAAACTTCTCAACCACAGATTTGATGCGACGAAATCTGTGGACAGCTTAAATAAAAGTCGCATATTTTTTGTTTTTGACACAAACTCTAAAGAAAGGTTTGTGGTAGATACAGGAGCAGCTTGTTCAATTTGGCCTGTGAAACTTTTGAAAGAAAAACCAAAACCTGTATATTTGACTCTTCAAGCAGCTAATCAATCTGAAATCCAAACATTTGGAGAGATTAGCTTAATTCTGAATTTAAATCTACGAAGAGAATTTAAGTGGCTCTTCATAGTAGCGGATCTGACTTACCCAATATTAGGGGCAGATTTTCTCGCACACTATCATTTAATGGTAGATATAAGGAAACAAAAACTGATAGACACAGAAACTTCATTAAAAATCCAAGGAATGAGATGCAGAAAGGTCACAGACAGTCCATTGTATTTCATATCGTCCTCAGAAAATCGGTATCACAGGTTGTTGAAGAATTATCCTAAAATTACGACACCATTAGCTCTAAATACCAAGTGTATGCATTCAGTAACACATCACATCATCACACAAGGACTTCCAAGTTTTTCCAAGCTGAGAAGACTATCTCCGGAAAAATTGAAGATTGCAAAGGCTGAGTTTAGTCATATGTTGGACTTTGGTATAATTCGTCCTTCAAGCAGTAGCTGGTCAACTCCATTAGTTATGGTAAAAAAAAAATCTCATTGACTGGCGTCCATGTGGAGATTTTAGACAACTTAATGCTAAAACAAAAGCAGATAAATATCCAATTTCTCATCTTATGGAATTTGCAACTTCTTTGAGTGGTTGCACTGTTTTTTCGAAAATTGATTTAGATAGAGCATATACTCAAATTCCTGTAGAAGAAAAAGATATACCGAAAACTGCTATTACCACTCCATTCGGGTTATTTGAATTCCTTCACATGCCTTTCGGGTTGAGGAACGCAGCAAATACCTTTCAAAGATTTATGGACGAAGTAACAAGAAATTTACCTTTCGTATTTGCCTATATCGATGATATCCTCATTGCTAGTCCATCAGAAGAAGCACATGAAGACCATTTAAAACAAGTTTTCGAGAGATTAACGAAATATGGTATAGTAATAAACCCAGCAAAGTGTGTTTTTGGTGAAACCACTATATCTTTTCTGGGTCATCTTATTGATAAAGATGGAATTCGACCATTGCCAGAGAAAGTTGAAGCTATTCAAAAATTTCCAATACCAAATTCTTTAAGAAAGCTCAGAGAATTTTTAGGGATAGTTAATTTTTACAGAAAATTTATTCCTAAGGTCACAGAGATCCTATATTCCTTAACTGAGCTATTGAAAAATAGAAGGAAGAAAAACGAAGCAATAACATTAAAAGAAAAACAATTGCAAGCTTTTGAAAATATTAAAGATAAATTGTGTAGAGCAACACTTTTAAACCATCCGGTTCCTGAAGTGAAATTATCGTTGGTAGTGGATGCTACCGATGTTGGAATCGGTGGAGTTTTGCAACAATATCATTGTGGTTCTTGGCAACCACTATCTTTCTTTTCAAAAAAATTTAAAGCACCAGAAACGAAATACAGAGTTTTCAGCAGAGAATTGCTGGCAGCTTATTTGTCAATTAAATACTTCAGACATCTTGAAGGTAGGTCATTTACTTTATTTACTGACCATAAACCATTAGCATATGCATTCAAAAGTTCTTCGGAGAAATATTCTCCTAGAGAAATTAGACACCTTGATTTTATTTCACAGTTTACTGTGGATATACGGTATATCAAGTGTGTTGAAAATTCTGCAGCAGATGCACTTTCTAGAATGAATGTAGATGCATTAAATTCATTAAACAATATAAATTTGGAAGAAATGTCTAAGGATCAAGTTGAAGATTAAGAATTTTCTTTGTATAAAAATTTTAGTTCCACAACTGTTGCCGATCCATTCATGTAAATCAAATATTTGGTGTGATGTTTCTACAGGTTTTTCGAGACCATTTGTGCCTGAAAAGTATAGAAAAGCTGTTTTTTCTACCTTACATAATTTATCTCATCCTGGTATTGGAGCTTCATTGAAAATAATGTCAAGTCGATTTGTTTGGCCTGGTATGAATAAGGATATTAGTTCCTGGGTCAAGTCATGTATGCAATGTCAAAAATCCAAAGTACATCGTCATATCAAAGCACCATTAGGTACATTTGCAAATCCAGATGCGAGATTCCAACAAATCCACATCGATATAGTTGGACCCTTAACTCCATGTGAAGATAACATTTATTTGCTGACATGTATAGATCGTTTCTCAAGATGGCCAGAAGCTTATCCCATCAAAGATATTTCTGCAAAAACTATAGTAAAAACTTTGTTTACTAATTGGATATCCAGATTCGGTGTACCGGATAAAATAACAACCTATCGTGGTAGACAATTTGAGTCTACCCTTTTCGCAGAATTCAATAAATTGTTGGGGATTAAAAGAATCCGTACGACTTCTTATCATCCACAGTCTAATGGCATGATAGAGAGATTTCACAGACAGCTAAAATCTTCATTAAGAACTTATTCTGAT
>NC_068995.1:26870108-26873383 GCF_001194135.2 Octopus bimaculoides
TCTTTAGAATCCAAAAATCTAACCTCCCACCACATAATAAATATTATCCTATCTTCAATAAATCATCTATTAAAATTTCCTACTGCACCATGCCTAATTTAGGATCCATAATTACCTCCACTAACAGATGCAAACTTCAATGCTAGTCCTTAGAACCTACGTCCAACCTCAAGGCTTCTCTCCACAATACTACCCATATGATAACATATACAAGCAATGATACTCTCTTCCAATCCAACACTGGTACTGATTATACCTTCAGTTCTTCGCTGATAATGGACCAAAGGAACCTGACCTTCTAAGTGATGAACTCCAACCACAGGGTAGGCAAGAAAATTTGCAAATATCAGGTGTCTCAACTCTGCCCTCTTGGAAGTTTTTGTCTATATGTAAATATAGTCTATAAGTGCTGAGTAATAACATCACACTCCCACCAAGCAAGAGGTTATAGTGACAGCACTGTTGATTTCTAGCGCTGCTGTTGAGCACACATGAACACTTTCTCCAATCCAAACTCTAAATTATCTATCTCCTTAGCAACTTGTAAACAACCTCGAATCCTAAAATGTTCCCTACACCCTATCCTGGTCCATCGTAAGTGAGACTTCTCCGATACAACACTAATCTTGGTATTTGTAAATTGAGTTTAAGGGAATCACTAACCATCCTTTGCAACCACAACCCTTTATTACTTAATAGATTTTCAGATGTAATACTCTCTTATAAACACAGGTTCTACTCATCATTTGACCATTCTATTAAATCTATGTAATTCTCTAAATATGATTATCCTTAATTACAATTAACCTTGGGATACAACTAGCAACTAATACCACCCTTTCTATCAAATTATTCCTTCTAATTATCTCATAGCTTCCCCATCCTCACAAGTTGTATTTCCCCATTTTCTCATATCTCCTATTCAACCAAAAGTATTTACAACTACCCCACTGCCTTAGCTACTAACCTATCAACCCCTCCCTCCTTCTATTCAATTTCACACACCTCTACTCTCCCTTCACCACCAACTCACCTTCATTATAGTACTAACTACTGTTACCTTGACTCTGTACTAACTATTGCTACCTCCTACTCTGTCCACCTTCCTCTATCTTCACTTATACTTTTCTACATACCTTAGTAATTAATCTCCCTCCACCACTAACCTGCCTTCTCTCTTCAAATTCCCCCTTAGTCAACCTATATCTACCTATGAATTAGACCCTTTCCCTCCCTCAAATAATTACCATCTCTTTTCTCACTATCTCAGCTTCCCATAATTCTAAAGAAATCATCCCTAAATTTTGACACCTATTCACAAACCCAACAATTGACCACCCTTCAATTACAAATCTATCCCACTCCTCCCACTCATCTCCCAAATCTCCACTTTTATTACAACCTCCCTAGTACCCTCATTCTTAACCCCTCCCTCTTCCTGAACTGGCTCTCTTATTTCCTCTCACCCTTCCCTGCTTCAACATTCTCCATAACCCCACTAAGCCTCCTCCTCCTCCTTTACCCCAATACTGCTAGCTCTTAACACTTAAACATTCCACCTTTAAAATTCTCTGCATCATGATCTAAAATGTAAGATCTTTTCTACCCTGATGATAGAGGCTCAATTTATCCAATATTGATTGCTTCCATTACAGCCTGCATTTTGTGGTGAACTACATCTATCAACATTATGACGGATCTCCAAGTTCCCAGCTGCTGGATTTATGACACCTTACTTCCTCCCTTTAATTTTCTCTGTTGTTTATACTCTGTGTAAATTTGATCTATTAATATAAATATCTATATATTTATACTTAAATATTTGTTTAAAAGTTTTCAGTCTTTGTTTTCTCTTCTTTTACATGTATACATATATACATATTTTGTGTATCAAATCAAAGCTGTTATATTTAATTTGTTTATCCACATTATTGCCTCCACATCTGCAACTTGGTTTCTCTTACAGCCATTCTTTACTCTGCAGAATTGGTCCCTTGTAAAGACATTGGAATCTAAGTTTGCATATACATACATACATACATACATACACACACACACATAAACACATACATGAATACATAATACAAACATACATACTAATACACACATACATATATACACATACATATATATATTCACATACATAATGTTATAATGGAAACTACACGATGTATTTCTTAGACATAAAAAAATCGCATTTCTGGAACTTACACAGTCATAGGAGGTTCTTAAATTCCTTAAGAGATATAGTTTTTCAATATATATATATATATATATAGAAGGATCTCAAGATACAAACCAATATGGAGAAGGAGGTTATGGAGGCTCAAGGATCCTTCAAATGGTCCAAGAGATTTAGAAATTTTTTAATCAAACCTTTGACAAGAAAGAGGAATAGATAGAGACATATACCATAGAGAACAGTCTACTGAAGGCAACAGACGACATCTGTGGTTGGAGCAAAGCTTCTGCCAGGCTAAGGGTGAGATGGTGGTGGAACAATGAATGAAGTCCACAGGACTATAAAAGGGTGGAAGAATGGCAGGTAGCAAAGAGCTATATCAGATAGCTAAAAGAGGAGCTAGATGCAGGTGTATCTAAGTAGGGCAGAAGCAGAAAGGAAGAGGTCTGCCTATATCATACAGTGTGAAGATCAGAGACTTGATGTGTTCCAGATTGCCAGGCAGTGTGAGAGAGACAATCAAGATGTGGGAGAGAAGTGTATATGGACAGATAATGATACACTTGCTGTCAGTGATCCTGGAAAAAAGAGGCGTGGAAGAGCTACTATGAAAGACTACTAAATGTGGAGAATGAATAGGAGAAATGGAGTCTCCCTCATGCAAACCCAACATAGGGACCAGCTATCCTAATTGACAGCAGCATGATAAAAAAGGCAATTAAAGATATGAATACAGGGAAGGTCCATCGGGAGTCACTGCTAGAGTTGGATACAGTCTAGTCACCCCATCGTCAATTAACGTCCACTTTCCATGCTAGCATGGGTTGGACAATTTGACTGAGGACTGGTGAAACCAGATGGCTACACCAGGCTCCAATCTGATTTGGCAGAGTTTCTACAGCTGGATGCCCTTCCTAACGCCAACCACTCAGAGAGTGTAGTGGGTGCTTTTACATGTCACCTGCACGAAGGCCAGTCAGGCAGTACTGGCAATGGCCACGCTCAAAATGGTGCATTTTATGTGCCACCCGCACAAGAGCCAGTCCAAGGGCACTGGCAACGATCTTGCTCGAAAATCCTTACACACGTCACG
>NC_068995.1:26873989-26888930 GCF_001194135.2 Octopus bimaculoides
CACTGCCATGTAGCATGGCTGTTCATACACATGCGTCATACAGTTTGCCTTTTACTCTGAGTGAGAGGCCCTTTGTCACCAGCAGAGGTAAGAGCTCTCTGAACCTTGCCCAGGCTATTCTTATTCTAGCAGCTACACTTTCAGCACACCTAGCACCACTACTAACTTGGTCACCCAGATAGCGGAAGCTATCAACTACCTCTAGTTTTTCTCCCTGGAATGAGACAGAAGTTGTTTCCTGCTTGTTTACAGTGTTTATTGCACCTGAACATCTGCCACATACAAAAACTAAATTCCTAGTTAACCTGCCTTTGATATTGCTGCACCTCTTATGTGTCCATAGCTTGCACTGGGTACATCTTATAGAGTTACTACCTACTCCTTTTCTATATATTGAGCAGGGCCATCTACCTGAAGGAGTTTGTGTTGTATCTACCTCCCTACTTATTAGGACTTTGGTTTTAGCTAGATTGACTCTAAGGCCCTTCGATTCTAGTCCCTGCTTATAGTGACTCAGCAATTAGTGCAAGGTCATCAGCATAGAGGAGCTCCTAGGGGCAACCTGTCTTGAATTCCTCTGTGATCACCTGGAGGACTATGATAAATAGGAGGGGGCTGAGGACAGAACCTTGGTGGACCCCTACCTCTACCCGGAATTCATTACAGTACTCATTTCCAACCCTCACCTTACTGACAGCATCTCTGTACATGGCTCGCACAGCTCTCACTAACCATTCTTCTATCCCAAGTTACCTCATTGACCACCAGATAAGGGATCCGTAACAAATCATGTAGATAACTGTAGAGTGAATAGTTATATTTTACTTATTTATAACAAAGATATCTCTGCTTTTTACCGATTACAGTTGCTCTTTGGAAACAAAAGATATACCTGTAAATACAGTTAAATGATCTCAGAACATTTCCTTGTGATTCAAAGGTTTTTGGAGGGGGAGTAATCGAGTTATGAAAGTTAAAACTTGTGATACAACTAACTTGGTTTAAACATTCGCTGCGTTCAAATGCAATCTCTTCGCTACCATGTGTGTTGTTTACCCCACCACGCACACTTTTTAAAAGAAATCTCTTCCAGTTCCTGTTTTTCAACAGAGCTTGCGATTTTGTCATCCTGTCTCCCGCCCTAAAAGAAAAAAGTAGCCAGCTGTTCAAATTTTCCATTTTCCTCCTTCATTGCTTATAATTTTCCACTTTAAGTTTGAGGTCATAAACCGAAAAAAATGCGGAGTCTGCTTGAATTGAAATGCTCAAATGAAAATAGGTGGTATCGTTTAAAAATCGGTTTTTGCAGTCAGTTTAATTGACTCCGTAGAAGTCCATTAAAAACAATTCAGTCGAGTTAACGCCTCTACGTGGTCGCTCAACTTTCTAAAAATAACTTCCAAACTACACCCTACTTTACTGTCTTTGAAAAATGGTGAAAATTTGAGTAAACTATTCCTGAAGGAAAGACTGATGTCCAAAGCTGAAATGACTCTGATCATATTGGTGAACTACAACAATACGCGGTAACATCAGCTGTTTTTGTTTTTATTACATGATTATAAAAGTAGTTTGGATATGGCGATTCATATTACGGCCATAAACTCAAAAGAAAACAAACAAAACCAGAATAGTAAAATACAAACACAATTGTCATTAAATTTTCTAAAGAAACAATAATGTTTCAAATGTGTATATTTAATAACGTTTTATAAGTATAAAATATATATTTAACGGGAAAGAGTTGTTGCATATAATACATTGGTAACACTACCACTTTCTTGAATAAGAAGCGTAACATCCTGCATGTCGATCACAAAAAAGAATCTGGTGGAGTATATCGGATCAAATATTATCCTTGTTAAATATCTATTTCATTTTTGAAAAAAGTTAACGCATTCGAAGTACTATAGTTTGTTCATTTAGTAAATTTAATGACGTTTATGTTAATCTGGTTTGTATTTTCTTTTGTGTTTACGGTTTTAATATGAAGAATCGTCTTGGCTATTAACAACATAATTTGAAAATTGGGATAAAAGAATAGTTTTAATGCTTTCCAAATTATTTAATTGTTATGCTTCAGATTTAAGACGAACAGAAAAGCAAAATACTTATTTTAAACTGGGCAAATAATTCAACAGCATTATAAATTATAGACAGAAGGCTGTATTTTTTAGTATGTTACTGATTAATAAAAGAAGTAAAGAAACTGCAGTAAGACACAAGGAGACAAGACGCGAAGTATGCCCTCACAATAATATCTGAAAAGTAAACAGAAACCTGAAGAGAACATTCTAATACTTTCAGGTGGTTTTATATAAAAACTACAGAAGTAAAAGGTCAAAATTCCAACATTTCCAAAACCGATAACAAAACTAGTTTGTGTACGGGAACGTAAAAGCTGAGGGTGGGATGATGAGTAATACACACATAATAATAAGGTACAAAGACCAACTTTGCACCAACTTTGACAAATCTGTAATTATGATGTTTGGTAACTGACTTAAAATAAAAGATATTCATTATCATATGAACATTTCAACAATTTACAAAAAACTTTTCTTAATGAGGCGCCACTTCATTATCTGTGTAATAATTACACTAGCGGGGAATGTGAGGACGCGAAAATAAAACAATCTGGCAAAAAAAAAGAAGTATCTCTTAATTATAGTGAGTTTAACCTAAATTGATGTTATAAGTACAACTTTTTTACATTGACAAAAGTCATAAACACATCAGACAATGGTTATAAATGTGGTTTAACTTACGTTCGGAGGTTTATCATTGCCATTAATAAAGCTAGTAAATGAACTTTTCGGGTGAAAGTTGCCCAAAAATGGGGTCTGTTTAGCCATATCCCAATGCGTTAACAGTACAATTGTAATGACATCCAAAATATGAGAGGTTAAAACAAGGGGGGTAATTCTCATTGACCTTGTTATTTTTTAGTGGAAACCTTAGGAAGATGTTAACCACGTCTATAGAAACAATTACATATCGAACGAGGATTTTTCTCGAGAGTGATTATTAGATGGCAGAATTAGTAGAAAGCTTCATCTAGTTATATTTCTTTAAGTCCTGTTTTCAAATTTTATCTAGTGGGCGGTGTATTGGCAGAACTGTTAAAGCGTCGGACAAAGTAGTCATGTTATTCAACAACGATCATTTACATTCTGCGTTCAAAGTCTGCTAAAGTTAACTTCGCTTTGTAGTAACTAAGTGAAACTTTAGTTGCATCGTTAATTGGATGAATGAGAGAGCAATAATATTTCGATTTCGCCAACAAACTATGTGTTGGCTTTCTTTATTACAGCAAAATTTTCCATTCCACTCGTGACCCAAAATAACTCATTTCAAGAAAATATGCATTGCACCTTCTACAGCATGTGAAATCGAAACTTATGAATGTTATAATTGAAAATAGTTACTTCTCTCAGTACAAAGTACTGTACCATTCAAACCTCTATTTTACAAACTTCTGGAAGTAAACGCGCTGTTTTCTCACTATTGTTGTACCATATCGGCTGTGAATACTCATGGTACGTAGGAAATAAAAGAGAACTGTGTGTATAATTTATTATTTCTGTCTCTAGCGTCCTTCTTTCTACAACTTTCCTCTTTCCAAGTTCTGGAGTCGATAAATTAAAGTATTCAGATTTAAATTCGTATAATGCATACTTAATGAGATGGATTTATGATTTCATCTATTTTTTCCCTCCTGCACAATATATGATTTTGTTTGGATTTCCATTCTCAAAAGCTCGTTTCTTTCTAGTTGCATATTTTATTTATTTGCTGCTGGACTGTGACATGAAACATTTATACAGAAACATTTATTTGCTGCTGGACCGTGACATGAAAACGATTGGAGTGTTCTAGAGAATAGTGTATATCTACCATCTATCACTGATTTATATACAATTACTTAGGAATTTACACGAATCGCAGTATTTCAGATGTAAAAATAACTGGAAACACATAAACAGGATTTTCTGAGGGGTTGATAACGTCATGTAGCAGCTAACCATTCGAGTCTTTAGTAGATATTGGGTCATCCCATAAATAATACGGTTTTTTATACTTCTTTTATTTTTCAGAATCAGGATAAACAAAGTTCTTTTTTAATCTAAAATATACTTTCTTTCATTTTCTACAATGCTCTTCCATCTATCTGGTAGACTTGCAAAGCTCGTCCAAAATTCACTTGACCGTGACGAAAAATTCTCCTAGTACTGTTCTGACCTTGTCTACAAAATGCATATTTTTTCCGTCCAAATGGTTTTGAAGACTGCAGAATAAATGATAATCAGATGGGGCAATGTATGGTGGGTGAGGCATCGTTTCCCATTCAAACTGTTCCAGCCTTTGGAATGTCATCATTGCTGTATGTGGCCAAGTATTATCCTGATAGAAAAACTTACATCTTGAAAGCAAAGATGGTCATTTTTCTCTAGTACTGCTCACAATAGATCTCCTTTGTTATTGTTTGGTTTGGGTTTAAAAGTTCAAAGTGGACTAAACCTTTTATATCCCACCAAACAGATAACAACACCTTATGGGGGTGAAGACCTTCTTTAGTCTGGGGTGCTGGTGTTTCTCCTTTCCCCACCCACTGTCTTAGATGCTTGACATTTTTATAGAGAACCCATTTCTCGTCACCAGTCACTATTCAGTCCAAAAAAAAGGTTCGTTCGTGAGACAGCAAAGAAGAGCACACATTCACTCTCTGCACACGATTAGACTCAGGACCTAATTTGCTGACTTTTCTGATGGCACACATGTGTCGATGAATGGTTGAATGACCAAATCCAAGCTTCTCTGCTAGTTTCTCAACGGTTAGGTTAGGACTTTGTTCTACCAGGGTTTGCAGGACATCCTTGTAGTGGCGCGAAATTATAGCTGCGCATGTGCAGGGGACTTCACCACCGGAAGCCCCTCGAGTTGCGCATGCGTAGTAAAACTCGTACTTAAACAGTGGTTTAACTTTGTTAGGCGAGTTGAGCTCAGACCTTCTACGTAACAATACCTCGCTCCTCCACGAAGCACTTTTACACTGTTCTCTGGCAGGCATCAAGGAAGACCTTAACCTTCCATTTACCAACTACAACGTAATCAGCGGCTGCTAAACAGAATGACAGGAATTATGAAACCAAGCATCATCATAAATAAACCTTTTTATTATGTTGTAATCGTTTTAATGTCTCTTCATATATAATTATGTTGAAAGGTGATAGAGAGACTAAAGTTTCTATGACAACTATCAAACTTTTACATCCTCATCAAGCTCTACAGATCTTCCAAGATGAGGCTCATCTTCTAGGCTGTAATTTCTGGCTCAGACTTTTTGGAACCGCCATCGACACTAGCTTATACTTATTGTCCAATCCCCATATACTGCATTAATATTCCTCGCACTTTTCGTTGCGATGTTGTCTTTACTGAACTTTTAGGTTGTTGTTCCATCTAATGTGACTCCATTCAGAAGGCTGTAGTAACCCTGCTGCCGGTGTTGCTCACCCAAGAGAAGTGAGTGAGTGCTTGCCTGCACTCCCTCTGCCATTCTCCCGACTTGGGTCTCCACTTGATCCATGTACCTAAGTCTGCAAGGGACTTTAACTCCGGAAAGAGTTGCTTGGCATGCCTTAACCACACCAGCTCACCATCCAGGTAACACCAGAGATGCCTCAGCCTCAGCACGTACTTGCGTATCATCAACCAGGGCATCCCCAGCGCCTCACAAGTGGCATTTTCCTTCCCCACAGAAAGTGGAAAAGGATCCGTTCCAACTTGCTAAGCCACAAACCGGGACAAGGCACAACGGTTTGGTGGTAGGTTATCACGGATGCTATAAACACCTGTGCAACCTCCGCCCTTCCCAACAAGGATAACTTCCTCCCAGACCAAGTCTGGGTTAAGTCCGTTATCTTGCTCGCCACCTCGCTCCAGTTCTTCTCTACCTGGAGGTCAGGTCCAAACCAGACCCAAGTATTTTAACCAAGTCCTCCGTCCAGTGCCCGATGATGCTGTTGGGAGGCATCGACTTGCCCCGCCAGGTGCCGAGTTGCAAGCCGACTGATTTTTCCTGGTTAATTTTAGCTCCTACCACCATCTGATGGCATTTTCTACATGAGGTAGCTACCCTTTGTCAGATACGATGATAGGTGATGTCATATGCATATGCCATCACATTTCTCCTGTAACACAGATCACGTGGGTTCACCCCTGTGTCCCTCAGCCTCCGCAGCAGTGGCTCGAGTGCCAATACATACAGTAGCGGGGACGGGGCAGCTCTGGCAAACCGAATGCTCGATCGCGAAGGGGTTTGAAAAGAACCCATTCACCCCCACTACAGATTTGATATTGCAATACATGGCTTTGATCCAGCCCTGGAAGGTCGGGCCCAATCCGACCGCCGCCAGATACTCGTGGTCAACCCTATCGAACGCTTTAGACTGGTCTAAGTTCACCAGTGCCCCACCTTTGCCAGGAATTTTACCTACCCGCTTTATGGTGTAGTGAATGAGGTGAAGGTTGTTGTGTATCATCCTTCCTGGGCTGGCACATGTCTGTGCTTCTCCCACCAGGTCGCCCATGACAATCCTCACTCTCTTAGCTAGCACCTTGGCCAAAATCTTTAACTCTGTGTTTAGCAGAGTTATGGGCCGAAAGTTATTAATGTTATGCCCCTTGCTCAGGTCCTACCTGATCAGTGTCACCACTCCTCGGCTCACAGCTTTGAGTATTCTCCCATTCTGCTGCCAATTCATGTATGCACCGGCCGGTACATTCCCAAACAAGTCTGGCATACTACTATAAAATTTGTAAGGTAGACCATCCAGTCCCAGCGACTTGTCCCTGGGGCACTCGGAAAGCACCTCTATGACTTCTTCGGCCATGATCGGCCCTTCACAGCGCTCAGCATCGCATGCCAAAAGACATGGGCCACCGGCCAGGAAATGCCGTAAGGTATCCCCATGGTCTAACGTCCTGCCCCTCCCGACCGTTACACATAAAAAAATACAGTTTCATTAATATACAGAAATATATTCAACCAGTTGAAAGAAACAAGAAGTAAAAGGAACTAAATTTCTACATTAATTTATTATGTAAATTTTGGCATTTATAGAACATTTAGAAATAAAGTCATTTCGTCGTAGAGAATTACGACTTAAATTTTATACTAACTAATCTTTCTTTCTAGCTATAAGAGTTCACAACAATTCAATATTGTTGGATGTGAGTATTGAACAAAGCATAAATATTAGCCGATACTCAAGAGGGTGAGTGTCGTGGATTTGAATGTCAGTCCAACGATCACTAGAGAGTTTTCCGAAAATCAGGGTTTATATAACTACTCATACACGAATCATAGAACCGTACCCCATGGAAGACTTCTTCAACGAAGTTCAGAATTGGTATATGGGCAGTAATTTATGACCAATGAGAAATCAATAATTTCTCATGTTCTCTCTCCGCCTCTTATGGGTTTGCTACACAGCGAAGTGCTTGTGAAAGGCCTCGCATATCTCTTCTTGTCCTTGGATCTGTCCATGCTCATTTACCACAGACCCAATCGTAGCCTCCACACCACATCAGGTTTCTTCTGAGTGAGCCCATCCGGCAACATTGATACCTTCACAGCCCATTGCACGTATCCTAGCCCAGACTCTGCATTCTTCGTGTTTGGCATTGAGGTGTCGGTCCAGTGCCAATCTCGCCACCAACATTTGTGACACAGAGCCCGTTCTCAATGTCACTTCTAATGCCTTAACTAATTCCCTTTCTACTCTAGTCTGCTCTAGACTTAACTGTTTGCTAAATCTAATCGACTCAATTCGAAAGGCTTTGTTGAGGGCACTCCACCACCAGTTGTTAATCACAGAGCCAGTTAGTGCCCTGTTAACTAAGACCTTAATCGAGCTGCGGTAAGCTTTGCAATCCAATAATGTCTTGTTCAGCTTCCATTAGCCAGATCCCTGTCTATGTGCCTTATCCATATGTAACCTACATGTCACTAATTTGTGATCCGTGTAGGGTACATAGGTAAACTGTGGACAACTTAAACTACACTTATCTCTAACACTTACCACTATCCTATCTATATAAGACCTGATTGCTCCGTCGTTTTTAGCCCAAGTCCACATTGGAATGCTCGGATTGTCAAGTCTGTATCGATCTACCAGCTTAAATCGCTTTGGCAGATCAATGAGGCATGAGTTACCCTTCCTATTATTCAAGCCTACACCATCCAGGCGTGCATCCAGTATAGTGTTGAAGTCGCCTACCACAACTAATGTCAATGATGTCACCAGGAAGTTCTCCAGGCGTCGATAAAAGTCGTCCTGTTTGCCTGGATTTCCAGGCACGTAGATGCCAACCAGCCTGAAGGCCTTACCTTTGTACATCAGATCCAGAACAACTGACTCGCCTTCTGGGTCCACGAAGATCGTACGTGTCTGCAGGACCAGGTGTTTTCATTTCAAGACTGCCACACCTCTGCTCTCCACCTCCTGGCTAAAAGACATTATCTTCTCGTAGCCATTCAGGAGGGCTGAGAAGGCCTGCAGCTTGTCCAACCTGGTCTCTGTAGTAACCATAATATTGATACCATGTGACCTGAGGTCGTCGAGGAGGCAAGCCTGCTTCCTCTTCAAACCCAGGTCACGAACATTCAAGCATTGACAGCCATGTTAAATCATAAAAGGAAAGAAAGTTATACTTACCCATTTACCTTTCTAAAGGAATGGTTCTCAAAACCGTTGAGACCATTTCCCCACTCTTCTCTCTTGTATAAAAAGGGTTCAACCGGTGGGTCGAACACTCTTTTGAGTTCTTTAAGGGCACTGATGTCTTTTGAGTGAATTTTAATTAAATCCTGATACAAGTATTTGGGAATTCTCCTGATTGTTACAGGACTTAATTTGAAATCGTTCTCGTATATTTTGGTGTCTAGATGAGGTCTAATGACCCCATCTAGGTATGTATTTTTAGTTTTATATGCCACAGTTATTTATTCATTTTGTTCAGGTATGTCTACGGTTATAAGTTTAAAAGGGGTTTTTCTTTTCTTTTCAATTGTCTCGGGTTTCTTTTGTATTTTAATTTTGGGGGCCTGTGTTTTAGTTGGAGATTCCATTTTTTTTGGTCTCTTCCTTGTAATTGTTTGGAATTCCATGTTGCCCTCTGCTGGTTCCTGGTCGTCGATTCCTTCCACACTAATTGGAATTGACTCTTTGCTAGTTGAGGCAGTCACTCTCTGAGTAATGGCCTCTTTGGCCTGGAGTGCCGCCTCTTTATTAGTTCTGGGAGTGGTTGCACTCTAGGTAACGACCTCCTTGGCCAGGAGGTCGTTACCCAGTGGTAGCAGGTTGGGTTGGTTTGACCTTTCTGTCTGGGCATTTTTCCTTCGGGTGTCCTTTTTTTCCGCAGTGGAAGCACCTTGGTCTTCTCCCCTCCACATGGGTGGATATTGTTGTGTCTTTCATAATAATGGTTTCTGGTAATTCCTCTAGGCCAATGCTCATTGCTTAGGATAGAATCTCCAGAGTCTGACCCTGCCAGTTCTGTGGGCCGTCTCTTGAGATCTGTATGATGTTCAGCTTACCTTCCCTTTTATAAAGGAGTGTGGCCACAATCCAGGCCACTGCTATCTCAGATGGGATATTTTTTATTTTTATCCGGTACGTTCTGTCCCAGATAAAGAGATAATAACATTATGTTACCACTTTGCAAGCTTCGAGTTGAGTACTTCCTCGCTCGCTCGGTTGACTCAAACCTTGCTTTTATTGTAGCACATTTGTTACCTTTGGCCAGATATTTGATTTCTTTCATTGTTGGCCCAAGGCATTTTTCAATTGTAAATTCTTCCAAAAATTCGAATTTCTTTTTTTTTCAACATTATAAGTTTTATAAATTATTGTTTTTTCCTTGATTTTGTTTTTGATTTCGCTCGGTGGCAATAATTTGCTTTCACCATCTTTTTCGGAGATCATTCCATAGTAGGTTTGAATTTCTTCAATTTTCAGGGTAATGATTTCGCGTCCGCCTACAGCTGCAGTGAAATTCATCGGCGTTACACACTCTTCCTTGGAAGACATTTTTACACAATTTGAAGTCGAAAACAATAAGTTTTTCCCCAAACTGGAACGCAGTTCAATATCAAACAAAGTAATGTTTATCACAATATTTTCACAATATCCTTTCCCCAGAGGGGGAGGATCACAGTTCACAATGTGTATATCACAGAAAAATATTTCAACATTTCCCTTATGGGAAACCAACAAACACAATTATAACAATGACGCAATATTTAAACACAACAACTAACCTTACGGCGAAAGTAAATCAAATAACCATAGAAGAATGTAAGTCTGGAGTCGGACTGACGTCGAGCCTAGGAAGCGGTGAGCTTTTATAGCTGACAGGGTGGCTCAAATGCTTGTTTGGAACAGACTATCTCACATGACTTATTTGCAGGTTGTGATTGGTTGGGTTGTATATTGGTGCGTGATAGAGTATGAGACAAATTGCACCATTATCAACCAATCGGAGTGGTAGACACAACTAGGTCCAAAACAGTGCCCAAAAGCTAGCTGTTACTTACTTAGTTCGTATGTACTTAATATAAGAGAGGAAGCTCACTAGAGTTTGCTACAGACAGCCACCCCACAGGTCATTTTGTGGGAGACAATATAGATGATAAAAGGAAGATGTTTCTGTAGTGAAGAGGTGAATAAGGTCGTGTAGCCAGCAAACATGATGGACTGACGTCCAACTAAGTGGAAATCACAGGAATGCGAAAAATCAAGGTAAATGAGAGAATATTGGCTGCTGTGAGAATAAGCAGTGTCATGAATTTGCCTGCAAAAATAGTGCGTCGTTTGCAGAAGCAAAGGCTGTAGGTGCTAGAAAAGCAACAGTGACTAGCGAAGTGAGATAAGCCGTAAAGATGGTGGCAAAAGAAAGAAGTTGCAACATGCAAGAGACTTGGTGTTGATCAGGCACCAAAGGAATGAAATGCTATGTGATGCAAAGAAAAAAATGTGTTTATAAGTGGTGGTTTGTGTGCCCTACAACCCAGAGAAGAAACATATGACAAAAACACGCCAGGAGCTTTTTTGCCGGGTGAGAAAAGCATTCTGCTAGAATAAACTTAGAAATGTATTGGAGTGGGTGGCATGAGGCAGACAGCATGTATATGTGTATGTATGTATGAACGTTGAGCAATAAAATAAAATATGAACAAAACATTTAATAATCAAAGGGGAATAACAAGGAAAAACGTTCAGCAAAGTAAAGTGTCCATCAAACAGAACAAGGCATGTATGTACAATGATACAGAAAGAGAGAAAACACGAATGCAGTGTCATAAGTCTATTCTCTAAAACAGTCACTGGTGAGGCAAAGTTAAGAAATGTAAATAGTCTGAGACAGTTTTTTGGCCAATGAACTGATCTGCCAGAACATGTCCTGTAAGGTGAAGAATGTGTTTGTATAGTTGGTTTTTGATGAGTGGAAGTGGTGTTTGTGTGGGTGGCAGTGTTTGTGGGATGATGGTGTGTCAGCAAGTGGCATAAATGTTTTGGAAAAGGCTTTTTTTCCATGAATGTCCACAGTGAACAGTTTCGGTGTGCTTCTAAGAACGCGATAGGGTCTAGTGTAGGGGGATGTGAGCGGTCCATTGACAGCATTGTTTCTTACAAAACATGTGAGTCCAGGTAGAAATATCTGGAGGTACTGCAGAGGGAATAGACTGGTCACAAGAAAGCATTGGTGGCATGTCAGCAAAAAATGACCTGACTCATGTGATGTAAGATGTGGGGTCTACATTCAGTAAGTTGACAGGTGTGTAGTGTGTGCAGTGTCATCTCACCAATTTCAGTTGGTTTAGTGGTCTGGAATGTGTCCAAGTCAGGGTGACCACTTTAGATGTTATATGTCCACATCACGTCGGGGTTACCACTTTAGATGTTATAAGTAGTGGTGTCATCTAATGAGACTCCGCTCAGAAGGCTGTTATGTTGTGGTGGTAGATAAACCCAGATGAAAAATATATAAAACACAAGGTGGTAACTTTAAACACGTTTATTGTGGTCACATGCATATATACACACACGTTGAATGGAAGTGGTTTATGTACATTTATGTATATCGTATGTATCTAATATAAGAGAGGAAGCTCACTAGAGTTTGCTACAAATTCATAAAGCAAAATATGCTGAATATGCTCCGTTGTCACTTCCATTATAGCTTTGAAAAAATAACTGTTAAAATCGAACTGCACTCTTCAAAACTTGCTCTAAGAATGAGAACACGGTAAAATTACTACCTGCTTTTATAGCAAGTTGATGCAGGTAGTTTATCCTATTCCCCTCCAGCTTTTAGTTCATACAGTTGAAAAAACTGCATTATTTATGGGATGACCCAATACATTTAGAACTTGTTTTTTATCAGTAGCTGGGCTGACTGGAGAAAACACAATGAACCCAGCAGATGCTTAATTCACTAGACTCCCAGTTGTAACACATTGGAATGCCATTTACGATTTTGTCTTTGATATCCATTCTCTGATAGACCATCAGGTATATATAGATCATTTGTATGGTGAAACAGCTGAAGTCAATTTGCAGCAGGATCTTATACCACTCACCCTGCTATGAAATTTGACAACTTCAACAATTCATTATCATAGCTAACACGTTTCGCATGAACACATATGAGTTGACTCATTTGATGCCAATATCTTTTATGTTATTGTAGCCTGTCATTAATTGTTGAATACTGGATATCTATATACTCTTAGTGTTTATTGCTTCTGCACATCTTCCACAAACAAAGTCTACTTTCCCTGTTAGCCTTCCTGTTATTCTATTGCATCCCTTTTGTGTAAAGAATTTGCAGTGAGTACACCATGTGAAATTTCCACCAACATCTTTTCTCCATATCAACCAGAGCTATATACCTAAAAGGATTAGCATCTTGTCTTTTTCTCCAATTAGTAGACCTTTAATCATTGCTAAATTAACTTTAATTAAGGTTCTTTGGTAATTAACAGTTTTGCTTCCATGCTAGAATTTCATTGCTAATTCTGCTATAGTTTCATCTATAAGGATAAGGCAGCATAAAGGAATTTCCATGGGCAACCAGTCTGGCATTTGAAAATGTACATTTCTCTCTTTAGAAGTCTATAGCTTTCTGAATGTATTTTTCCAGTTGAAGATATTAACAAAAATAATTTTCCATGGTCATGTGTGGACTTTATCTATTTCTGTTTTCTTTTCCTTGATTGAATACTTTTCTTCATCTGCAGCCAATGAGAGTTTAGAATTTGTAGTTGAGACTTAGAGTGACAGTGTTGGTAAGTAGGATGTCTTTCCTTTTAAAAAAAATCTCAACAACATGAAATACTAACCTTCCTTTGTATGTTTTTAGTTGTCTTGTAAACAGTAGCTGTTAAACCAGACTTTCACTTGTGACAAAATGACACATGTATCCCATACTACTAATCTTTATGCGCAGAATCCAAAATTCCAGTCTTATGGAACCTGTTAAAAGGATTTTGCTCCTGAAAAATGGATGTCATGGAGCTCTAAAATGTGGGACTTAAGGCCCCTATTGGGGGTGGGTGGCTTAATGTCAATCAGAGAAGTTGGATTGTTGAGAATCTTTTTAACTTGGGTCTTATATGTATTGTTCGAATTTCTTTGAAATAGGAAATATATGTATATTCACTGGGTTTGTAAAAGAGAGCAAAGCTACAGGAAACCAAAAAACGAATGATCACAATAAGCAGTCAGTTACCGTCTATAAATGTCTTTCAATAACCAGTCACTCATCTGGGAAGGCCTTGAAATCAATGTTACCATCAGAGGACTATGTGTGACCCAGTGATAATAAAAAGACTCAAAGGAGGTCTGCAACCAAATAACTTTACTGAACACTTTGCAACTGAATCAGTGGAGGCAAAGATGCCTCTCATTTACTCGACAATTTATGCACCACATTGCAGAAATCACAATCTAAGTATATCTCAAAGCAACCTCTTACACTGTTGTAACATTGAATTACAAATAATGCTCATCTTTTATGCTCAGGTGACCCTACAGCTTCCAACAGTGCAACTGTATTTGTCTTTGCTTAGATAAAATGACTAAATTGTGGGTGTTAAGTCTGCATTACAGGGTCTTTGTAACTTCTAAGAAGATGAAAATTTAGAAATATTACTTCACTTATGTCTAATATCTATGGTTAAAATTTCATCAACAGCAAAAATATATGAATTTTCATGGTGGTTATGGCCCTTATGCATAAAGATCCGTTCAGTACTTTTGACGTAGTTTTGGGTCATAAAAAATTACTAAAATTTGGGAGCTAAGGCACCCATTAGGGGGTCTTAGAATCCTCATGAGAAATGGAAACTTTAAGAATACTTCTTGATGTGTGTCAATTACCCATGGCTGAAACTTCATGAACATCAAAAATTTATGAATTTTCATGGGGGTTCTGCCCCCTTTAAGCCATCTCAAATTCAAACCAAACATACTGCATTATGCATTGAATCTAAGTTCCAAATATCATAAGGATCCATTCAGTAATTTTGGTCCATGAAACTGTATGAAACACAGCATTACCCTTCTTCCTAGGCTTGGATTTTGTGCCTCAAATTTCATTAAGATCAGTGCAGTAGTTTTCGATGTGTAAGTAACACATGAACACTCATAAAGACATTGACTTTTATATAATAGACATGAATATGCACATATACATACATGTATAGATGTGTATGTGTATTATATATATATATATATATATATATATATATATATATATACTATATATAAAACAGAGATGTGTGTGTAATCGCTTTTCACGTGAAATCGACTTCACCAAATGCTTCCATACTTGTAATGCATGAATAATTTGACCTCGGATAAATCTTAGG
>NC_068995.1:26890594-26892699 GCF_001194135.2 Octopus bimaculoides
TGAGAGAGAGAGTAAATACTACATACACACCGCTCTCTCACTCTGTCTCACACACATACACACGCACACACACACCCCTTGACTCACTCACACTCTGTCTCTTACAAACACACACATACATAAATGTATACAAACATATTTACAAAGACATACGTGTGTATGAGCGCGCGTGCGTGTTTGTAAGAGACAGAGTGTGAGTGAGTCAAGGGCTGTGTTGTCATATTCATACATCCAAAGATGTATGTATATTTATGCATGTACGTATACATGACAACAAACCTCTCTCTCTCACTCACACTCTGTCTCTTACAAACACACACAAATAATTGCAGCCCATAATTTTAAAATACTGAAATCTAAAGAAATAGGGGTGGATAGGAATATGAACCTGATATAAATGGTAATAATAATAATAATAATAATAATAATAATAATAATAATAATGGCAGTATTAATAATAGTGATAATGATAGTAATAATCGGAATTTGATTACAGTAACAGAGGTTAACCCTAGAAGATTGAAATTTGAAGGCCCTAATGCAAGAGTTAGAAATGTAGTTTATCAATGTAAGGTAAGGACTCAGACAGATGTTAGGCGATACCTGGGGTGTACTTTGGGACAAATCTGTAAAAGAATATCTAATCATTATAGTACCTTTAGAGATAGAAGGAAAATAGCAAGCACTAGCCTTAGTAAATTCATCTGGGAACTCAAAGAACAAAAAAAGCAATATTTGTTAGAATGGTCGGTTATCGTGAGATCATTCCCATACGATAAGGGTAGGAAATACTGTTCGCTATGTACCTTAGAACTTTATTACATATTATTCTCTAAGGGTAAGTTGATAAATAAACTAACAAATAATGCTCTAAAATGTACACATGTTTTAAGAGACACTTTTCGCTGGTTTAAATAAAATTGCAATATGACAGGGTATTATAGTACATTATACCGTAGTAGTTAGTCTCTAGACGAGTCATACTAATATAATTTACTAATAGCAGCAGGGATTTTGTAAAAATCTCTAAAGATAATATAGTATAGATTCCCATGGTAGTTGAAGATTAGCTATAATTTATAGTAAATTACAATATAAGTTGAGGTCTTAAGGTAGGCCACATTAGTGTATAATTTACCAATAGCAGTTGTGGTCTTTACTAAAACTCCTAGTGAAAATTGAGGATTGAGTTCCATTGTAATAGAGAATTGACTATAATCTATAGTACATTGTAGTAACCATTCTAGATGTATTATTGATAATTTAGTTAAAAATATTTCATGAAGACTCTCCAGATTATCTGCTAATAATAGGATTTTTAATGATGAAGCTCAATTCTATAATTTGGCATTAAATTGGGCAGGTTACAAAGAGAAGGTTTACTATATTGAAACTGATTGTAGAATAATAATAATAATAATAATATAATATTAGATATTAAGGCAGGCCATATTAAAATATTAAAGTTACAAATAGCGGCTGTGGTTTTGCCATTAACTTCTAGGCACAATTTAGTATGGATTCCTTTATAATGGAGAGTTATTTATAACTTATAGTACAATATAGTGTGATATTAGATCTATATAAATGTATAACTTGACAATAGCAATTGTGGGTTTTGCATAACCTCCTAGAGGTAGGATAACACACTATAGATCTCCATTCTAATGGAAAATTGTTTATAATTTATAATTTATAACCTACAGTGCATAGGGTATAATATTAGGCCCTAAAACAGGCCATATTAATATATTAATATGTAACTTACATATAGCAGCTGTGGTTTTTGAAAAAGCTCCTAGAGATAATAATTCCTATTGTAATTGAGGGTTATTTATAATTCATATTTTATAGTACAATGTAGTATAATATTAGCTCTTAAGGCAGGCATATCAATGTACAATTTACCAATAGCAATTGTGGGCTTTACAATAGCTCCTAGGATAATATAATCTAATTCTTATTAGAATAGAAATTTGAGTAAAAAATTGTGAACATTTCCTATAATATGGCAAGGTGTTACCTCCCCTTAATGGACTTAATTTAGGAAGGGACAGAAATTAAAATAAGTCATTTAACGATAAATTTAAATATGGAAGAAATCT
>NC_068995.1:26892809-26899615 GCF_001194135.2 Octopus bimaculoides
CTAGAAATACGGTATTGATCTCCAAATTTTGATTTTTTGTTTGATTTGTTTGTTTGTTCTAAAAGATTATTCCTCGAAGATTATTCCCTGAAGACGTGTATGGCAACTTATATGTTTGACTTAAACTTGACGGTCAAATATAGCTTTATACAGAAATGTTGACATAGGAATAAATTACATTAATAATGGATATTAGCGTCAAATCTCTTTCTTAAATGTAAAAATTTAAAACTTTGGATATATAAACAAGGAGAACGATCCATAAGGAGTCTAATATAGATTTTCTTTGCGGTGAAATCTCCTGCTATATTGGTAACGATTACATAGTTTTCTATGAAAAATTATATATATATATATATAAATAGTATTCTGTATATCTTAATGCCACTAGTAGTGAATTTTTACCGAACTTGTTGGCTGTTTACAACACTAGTGGTCTGCTAATCACTGTTTCTTTTTCTCTGTATAAGTAGAGGCTAAATTTGTCTATAGATGTAACTACTTGCTATTGATGATACTCAAAGAAGCAGAGATCTAGATTTAGCAATTCCACCACAACTGATGGATGCTTCTTGTCTGCTACTGATATACTTATGTGCTTTTGGGCACTATACATTTATACAAGACACAGATTTCTGGTTTTTTTACAGTATACCTATAAGATATACAGACAGCTATTTTGAACTAATGCTAATGCTACTTCTGTCACTAGTAATATATATATATATATATATTTACACACACCGTCATCATCATTTAACAAGTGTTCCATACTGGCATGGCATGGGTTGGACGATTTGATAGTAGCTGGCAAGCTGGGGAACTGCAACAGGCTCCAATTGTCTGTTTTGGCATAGTTTCTATGGCTCAATGCCCTTTCTAATGCCAACCACTCTACAGAGTGTATTGAGTCCTTTTTATGTGGCACCAGCATCAGCAAGGTTGCATAGTAACTTACAAGACAGTTACCTCTTAGCTGAGGTAAGTGGCTATGTGCCAAGCATGAGGTTAGAGTATGATGGACAGAGACAGTTGTCATTCTATAGAGGAGATAACTTGGCTGTCCCAGTAGGACAAAGAAGGGAAAGGGAGGTGGGAGAGAGTTAGGGAGAAAGATGGAGAAAGAGTAAGAAAGAGAGAGAAATTGATGATGTTGGAAATGCATTGGGGCCTGCCTGCAGAGTGAAGGGGTATAAGTACTACAGAGAGGATAGAGGTGGTGGACCATAAGAGTGTGAGGGAAACTGGAGAAGCTGGGAGGGGGCAAGGAAGATATGTGAAGACATGCAGAATGTGCACAGGTACATGAGTGAGAGTGGAGTGGAGGGGCCTGCGGCAGGTGTTGGGGAGATGGGAGAGTTTTGACAAAGGTTAGATATTTGCATGTGTCAGGGGGTGGAGGCATGGCTGTAAATAACATACATTATGTGTGCATGGCCATGATTATCTTTGACTTGTTTTAGTCATTAATTTGTAGCTATGCTAGGACACCACCTTGAAGAATTTCAATTGAATAGATTGACTCCAGTATTTATTTTTTTTAAAGCCTGGTGCTTATTCTATTGGTCTCTTCTGCCAAACTGCTAAGTTGTGGAGATGTAAACACACCATCACCAGTTGTTAAACACAGACACAAAGACATGCCTACATGTGACGGTCTTCTTTCAGTTTCTGTCTACCATATCCACTCACAAGGCTTTGATAGGCCCAAGGCTATAGTAGAAGACACTAGCCCAAGGTGGGACTGAATCCAGAACCATGTGGTCAGGAAATAAGCTTCTTACCACATAGCCACACTTGTGCCTATATATATTTTATTAAAACTGAAAAAACTTCACAAAAAATTACTACACATACAAATATCTATGTTCATATAACATTTAAATATGAAAATATACATATATCATCATCATCATCATTTAATGTCCTCCTTCCATGATGGCATAGGTTGGACTGTTCATCAGACTGTTGTGATGATACAGAATAATGAAATTTTATAAATCTTGAGTATATATAATATTTTGTAGATACCAGTTCAATGAATAAGCATTTAAACCTGATTAGGTAACTAATTTGTAAAATAATGGTGCATTAATGGCAGCAAATTACAATAGACTATAGCAGAGAAATAAATATAAACAATAGTTGAATTGAAAAATTTTGTGTAAGAAAGAGTAAAAAGATACAGAATATAATAGATTATGTCATTGCAAATGATTAAAAGAAATATAATAAAAATTAGAAAAAGGTAGGGGGTTAAATTGAACTCAAAATTAAAATTAAAGATTAAAAGCTATAGTTGAGATTAAAATAAATAAATAAAAATACAATAATAAAGGAAAAGTAACCCCCCCCCCCAAATCCCTGATATGGAATCTTTAAGTAATATCTAAAAAAAATATTTGTAGTTAGTATGCAAAACATTTAAACTGAATCAACTAGACCTTATCTGATCATCTGATCAACTTGTTATCCATCTGTTTTCTATTATAGAATAATTTATAATTCTATACTTTTAATTTCATTATATTATTAATTTTTCTACATTGTTATATTTATGTGTACACATAAGTGTACATGTATGTGCACATATATGAGTGTGTATGCATATATGTATCTGTGTATGTATGTATGTATGTATATGTGTATAAATATATACAAGCACACAATCCACACTGTAAATTTCGTTGGCATATGGAAGGACATCCAGCTGTAAAACTATGCCAAAACTGACCTCGCCTGTGCTGGTGCCGCATAAAAAGTACCCAGCCCACTCTGTGGGGTGGTTGGTGCTAGGAATGGCACCCAACTGTAAAAACCATGCCAAAAGCAACACAGAAGTCTGGTGCAGTCTTCTGCCTGGCCAGCTTCAGTCAGACTGTCCAACCTATGCCATCATGGAAGGAGGACATTAAATGATGATGATATATGTATATTTTCATATATATTTATGTTCATATAACATTTAAATATGTGTACGAGTTTGTGTGTGTGTGTGTGTACATATGTATATTTCTATGTTTGTGAGTATATATGCAGATATACGGGGGAGGAGGTGCTAAATTTATATTTATGTATTTATATGTTTTTATGTGCATATATATTTATTTTTTTATTCTTTTGCTAGTTTCAGCTTGGGAGCTGCAGTTATGCTGGGGCACTGCCATTAGCTTTGGTCCACTTTCTTTACATGAAAACCTTTGATATGTGGCATTTGGTGTATGAAAGATTTTGATGTTGCACTCATTTGTATTTCCTGCCATGATGTAGGTTCATCAAAAACTTTGGACAGCAGATGCAGTTTTGTTTTGAAGACCCCTACATACACCCCTTATAGGTCTCTCAGGCTTTTTGGGAGTATATTGAAGAATTGTGGGCCCTTGAAACTCAAGCTGTTGCAGTATTTGGTCCTGTAACCTGATGGCAATGTTGAGATTTTTAGCACTATGAAGTGGCACCCCATTCTGCTGTTTGTGTAACATTCAATGCCAAAGTTTGGTACATATTACTGCATATCTCTCTTGCCTTTGTTCTAGGGAGTAGAGTCATAACCTTTCTAGCCTTTCAGAGTTCCACTGTTTAATTTTACTCTGCATGGTGACCATAGTAGGGAGCAGTAGCCTAAGCAGTTGAGGTCAAATGTCCTCCAGAGGACCGTCATGGTTTCCTGTTCTCTTGTTCTGAAAGTTCAAAGGATACATCTGGCTAGCCACCTGATTTTATGGCCAACTCAGAAATATGCATCATTATTCATGTTGGTGCCCATGTCACACACTGATTTTGATTCAGAGATTGCAATCCTCTGGGGCTGGTGTATCCTGTCTGCATTTCACTGAGCTTTGTGTGCTGGTAGCACAGGACTTGGAAGTTTCCAGCATTAAACTGCATGTTATTGTCCTCAGTCCACCTGTATATTATGTTCAACTCCTGTTGCAGATGCGTACTATCTCCAGGGTTCTGTATCCTCTGAGAAACTTTTGTATCATTTGCATAGCTAGTACAGGTGGCTATCTGAGCAGCTGTGGGCATATCTGAGATGGCCATTATGATTATCAGTGGCCCTAAGACAGTGTCATGTGGGACATCACTCACTATTTGTGTTTCCATGGATATAGCTCCATTGGCCACCACAGCTTGGCTTCCATCTTTTAAAAATTCATATAGCCACTCTAAGTATTCCAGTTACACCAAGATCACACTGCTTGTGACATATACCATGATCAACTTTATCACAGGCTACATCTGATTCCACTATGCCTAATTTTCTGTCATCACTTTTGCACTTTGCCAAACATGTACACTGATATTGCACATCCATTGGATCATGCTAGCTTCATTCCTCTTTGATCTTCGTATGTCCTCTGCATTCAGGGTCCATGTCTCATTACCATCTGTACACAAAGATCATACAATTTGCCTTTCCCTCTGAGAGAGAAGCCTTTCATTGCCAACAGATGTAATAACTCTGAACTTTCTCCATCCTATTCTTATTCTAGCAACTACACTTTCAGAACATCTACCTCTACTGCTAATTTGGTCACCTAAGTAACAGAACTATCTACAACTTCTAAGGAGCCTCCTGGGCATTTGAGAAAATTTAATTCCTGTGCGTCTTTAGTAGAATTTATTGCATTGCATTTGCCACATACAGTCTCCTTTCTCTGTTAAACTATTTGTGATGCCATTATGCCCCTTATATGTGTCCATAGCTTGCACTAGTTGCATTGAATGGAATTCCGTCCAACACCTTATCTGCACTTTCAATAGAGCCATTTACCTGGCAGAAAGAGTGTCTTATTTGCTTTCTACAACTTTGGTCTTAGCTAAGTTAACTCTAAGGTCCTTTGATTCCAGGTTTTACATCCATACATGGAATTTCTTTACCAATTCTGCTATAGAATCTACTATAAGAGCATGATTATCAATATATAGTAGCCAGTCACGAATTTCTGAGGGAACTTAAAGCAGAGCTCTGGTGAACTTTTTCAAGTACACTCCATTCATGGCTGACTTCCAATTTACTGAAAGACCTCTACACATGGTTTGTATGGCTGTAACAAATCAGTTATCAAATCCTAATTTCCTTAAAGATCACAAAATAATAGAGTGAAGGACTCTATTGAATGCTTTCTCTGGATACAATGGTTTACTTTTGGCTAGATACTTCTGCACTAGGAAGATAACGTCTGAAGCACTCTATTATGGGACAAACTGCATCTCATCTAGTCTACTCCTTTCCTAATCAATTGGGCTATACAATTCTCACTGTAATTTTTGTGACCTAGCTTTGCAGTTTGATACCTCTCTGTTTCTAAGGTATTTCTTTCACACTTGTAGCAGTTGATTATAATGCTTTACACCAGTCATTGAATATGACACTTTTCTGCATTACCTGATTGACTATGCCAGTGACAAGGCTATATCCTACACCACCAGATATTTTAAGCATCTCAGTAGTGATTCTTGATGGCCCAGAAGCTTTCCTTGTCATCATATCCTTAATTGCTTTAGCTACCATACTGCTGTCAACTCTGATGGCTGGTCCATCAGTTGGGTCTATATTTGAATGACTGTCCTTCTCCTATGCATTCTCCACATTCAGTAACCTTTCATAGTGGGACTTCCAGGCCTCTTTCTTAGAATCATAAAATGCAAGAATACTATTAGCCATTTGCACACATTTCTCATCCATAACATCTCTATTCTCTCTGATACACTGATTGCAATCCAGAACACCTCATACCTCTGATCCTCATGCAGTAGAACATTGGCAAATCTATTTGCTGCTTCTCCTTTGCTATGTAAATCTGTTGCTTAACTTCTCTTCTGGTTCTCATTTTCCCAGTCATTCCAGGCCTGTCGCTTTGCTTTTATAGCACTGTCTACCTCCTTGTTCCACCACCATGTTATCTTTAGCCTGGATGGGTCTTTGCATCAACCACAGACTTGGTCTGTAGCCCTCAGGAAGTTGCTCCACAAAACCTTCCAGTTGTGTTCTATGCTATTCCACCTCCTTCTCATCAGATGTTTTGAATTGCAGCTGGTTTACTGGGTCTTTGAGTTTTTTTAACCTCCTTTTTGAGACAGGTTTGTTTCTTTATGTCCTTCTGAAGTTACTAACTACAAACCTATGTTGAGTTGTACATTCTTAATACTGATAAAGTCACTATGTTTAGAGTTAATATTTATTTAACTTAGAGAGTGAGTTGAAGTTACTACATTAGGAGCTTACTTGTTTCAGTCATTTTACTATGTCCATGCTGAAGCACCACCATTTGGTAACATTATGATGGGGTTGAAAATTTTCAAGAATTTAAAAGAATATCTGCAGAATTTTTGTTTTAACATTTATTGATATGGAAATTCAAATCAAGTAATATTTTGATTTCTGATTATTTTTTTTTAGCAGTAAGCATTGGTTGGTTATTATTAATCAGAATATCATCATCATCATCATCGTCGTTTAACGTCCGCTTTCCATGCTAGCATGGGTTGGACGATTTGACTGAGGACTGGTGAAACCAGATGGCTACACCAGGCTCCAATCTGATTTGGCAGAGTTTCTACAGCTGGATGCCCTTCCTAACGCCAACCACTCAGAGAGTGTAGTGGATGCTTTTACGAGTCACCCGCATGAAGGCCAGTCAGGCGGTACTGGCAATGGCCACGCTCAAAATGGTGTATTTCATGTGCCACCCGCACAAGAGCCAGTCCAGGGGCACTGGCAACGATCTCGCTCGAAAATCCTATGAAGGCCATTCAGGCGGTACTGGCAACGGCCACGCTCAAAGTGGTGTATTTTATGT
>NC_068995.1:26900557-26914965 GCF_001194135.2 Octopus bimaculoides
ATTTAACTCGATTTCGATTTCACTTGCCTCAACATGTCTTCGCAAGTTGAGTTTAGTATCCAATTTAACTTGATTTCGATTTCACTTGCCTCAACAGGTCTTCGCAAGTGGAGTTTAGTATCCAATTTAACTTGATTTCGATTTCACTTGCCTCAACAGGTCTTCGCAAGTGGAGTTTAGTATCCAATTTAACTCAATTTCGATTTCACTTGCCTCAACAGGTCTTCGCAAGTGGAGTTTGGTGTCCAATGAAGGAAGGTATGCATAAGTGGACTGGCTGAGGCCTTGTATAAGAATTTTCATTTACTTTAGAAAATGAATTTGTATTAAAGAGAAAATTAGCAATCATAGACTGAGAAGAAATATGAGTTGATTATCAGTAAGTATATAAGTGATAATGTTTTTATTATACACCACTAAAACAACTGTAGAAAACAATTGAATTATGAAACATCTTTGAAATTTATGAGTTACTGCTTTTTGTTTATTACATATATGTGTGTGTGTGTGTATACACATACATATAATGGTGCTTTGTTCAGTTTCTATCCACTGTATTCCCTCATTAGGAATTGTCAGTCCAGGGCTGAGTAGAAAACAAAAAGAATTAACAAAACAAACAAAATGTATTCATTATTTATTGTCTCTTTTTCTTTTCATGTTTCCACTTGTATTTTGACTTCCCTCATTATATAACCAACTGAGGAGTAATGTAGCAGGTCTTTGCCTCAGATTGAACCTGAAACTCATATTTTCCAGTTTTTTGTCAACAACAACCAGACAATGTTATGAACCAATCATGTTCTTTGGCCAGACTGACTGCCATCAGCAAAATAACTGACCATTCAAAATTGCAAAACACTTGATGTCATCAGGAGACAATCTAGTTACAGTTGCTAAGGTCTCCCCAAAATAGGCAAAAACAATTAGTGACCAGTCAACAAGAATTTGAATGCAGATAGCAGCACATCAGCAACCTTTCAGTAATTAGCAACTAGATCTGGCAAATATGAAAAACTATCTGTGATAAACACTACTATGAAAAGAATTGTTTTCTCTTTTCTGTTATTGTAGGCAGTTGTGATTGGTAATTCTTCTTGTAAGCAATGCTGTATGAAGAAATGAAACCAGGACTTCATTGTTGTATTTTCATTTCATATAACTGTTTCACTTGGCTCCACTCTAATGAATACTATCTTCTTGTATTAGCTAGTATTTTTATATATTGTCAGTAGAATGACTTACTATATTAAAATTTCATTAATCTACTTTTATCTTGAAAGTGGTTGGGCTTAAAAGTAGAAAACAATATCTTTAGAAGTATCCACTTTGTTGTAAACATTGAATCAGGCACTCAAGAAAAAGAGAACACTCATTCTCTTGATGTTCACATATGTATTTTTTTTTTACTTAACCAAAGTTTGAAGTAAATTACAAAAATAATTGTAATTTAGTGTTTCACAGGTAGAATTTTCTTTTTCTTTCATAAAATATTTAAATATACCTTTTGGACAAGACTTATGTAAAACTGTGATAACTAGAGTCTACAATGTCATAGATTTTTACACTCTGAAAATACTTTGCTGCTTAATTCACCTACAAAATCTTATAATTTTACAGATAATATTTTTTCTTTACTTTCAAGTTGCTTTCTTCTTCCAATAATGTCTGAAAAATTGCCTAAATTTCAAATAAAAAAGAAACATATTTAAATATAAATTAGAACCTGAACTTCTAACTCTGTAAAAGACACATTCTAAATTTGGTAAACTTGGTAAATTTGGTAAACTTGGAGGAAAAGAGAAAGTGCTTCTGAAGGCAAATGCTGATATTGTGTCCCCAGGAAAAAACACTATAACACTTCAAGCAAAATTAATAAATGATCATTATCATTACAGAATTTAGAAGATATGCTACCAGTTTTTGGTGAACTAACTCAATGACTGAATTTTGATAACTAACTGAAACTGTTTGTTTCACTTACTTTTCAAATGCCTTTGTGAAAACATATATAACTTCCTACTTTCTTCTAAACTTATTGACTTTGGGAGGGAGGTTCATCTAAATATAAACACATTTTAACATAAAAAGTCTTTAACAAATATATTTCTAAAGAAAACACATTTTAAACAATGCCTTTATGTGTTTGTGTGTTATTGATACAAACGTTTTCTGGACAGGTATCTTTGTCTTTTCTGATTTTGATTAAAACAACATTTTGAGCAGTTTGGTGTCCATTTGTCAAATATATTTATTTCTTGTGATTTACATTTATGTAATTAACTATTCAATGTACAAACTTTGAACAAAAACAATAAATTTCAACAAGATTTACTAATTTAAATAACTTTTCTTCCATTCACTTTCATAATAGAATATATTATATAATCTGAAATTAGGGATTTTTATCCTAAGGTAGGAAATATTCTTAACAAAAAGAGTGAAAGAAAATATAAATAGCATCAAATATCATTGATGTGTTGGAATAAATATTTTACTGAATTAGAATTAATCCCTCCTCATAGCACAGATATTTTATTCAATTTTGCAAACTTTATAAAACCGTTTTGCATGTAAAGATAATCGTCAGTTTCCTTAAATTCTTAATATACTTTCTTTATAATTAAGAAGTTTATGAAAATAAGACTAGAGAATGAAAGAGTAGAAGAGAAGGGAAAAAGAAAATAGGATAAATTTAAGTGTTTCAAATTATTTTACATTTGAAATAAAATAAGAAATGAAAATACTAATAAAATTAAAATAATCTCTTCATAACATAAAATAAAAGTGTAGCAAAATCTGATGAATTAATAATGTTAATAAAGTAAGAAAATGGACATAAATTTTTCTTATTCTCTCATTTAATTTAAATAGATTTACTGTAATTGAAATTGTTATTTATTTTAGAGTTTTTTTTTCAAATTATTAAGACCAAAAAAAAAAAAGCATTATAAAAATTAATGCTAAAAATGTGTTCTATATATATTTTTTTAAATGCATATATTTTTCTTACTAAACATACAATTTTTTATTTCATAAAATAAATCTCATTTTTGTTTGTGGAAATTTTTAATATTTGGTTAGCAGCTGTAATCACTCAAAAAAAAACAAACAAACAAAAAAAACATAAGGTAATGTTAATTGTATTATTCCTTGTTTTGTTCTCTTAATTCTTAGTATTTAACATACTTTTCTGTTGACACTTAACTTGCACTGAACTTTACCTATTTACAAGTGAGATTTCAGTGCTGCATCAGCATAATTGAATAACAATTATAAAAGGTAATAATATCAACAAAATTAATATTTCAGAAATGATTTATTAATTGAAGTGAATTCAGTAGATTTTAAAAAAATCTTTATCAATGAAAAATGTTTTCCCTTATTCCCTGATAAAAAGTCAGACTCAGAACTGATTCCTGTGAGTAAATCCTGGTTGAAGTATTGCTTGAGATGCTAACATTATTTCCTGCTAGGATTTGTTCTTTTTAATAAAATTCATAAAATTCAGGTGGTGTGGTGAAATTGTAACCATTTTAAATTGATTCAAATGTTAGCAAAACCTAAATTTGACAAATATTTGGTTCCTTAAATAAATTAGCACATTTTTGATATGTGCAAAGGGATTAACATTATTTCTGAAGTGATCTTGGAAGTATAGAGCAAATAGAGTCAATCAAATAAATATAAAGCAAGAGTCAATGAAAGGGAGGCATGTTTTCATGTCATATTAAAACAAGAGGGTTCATGTTCTTTGTTAATAGACATTTCCTTGAAAGTTTTTATTTTCTTAAAAAAATATGAACAAATGAAATATGAATAAGTGACTAAAATAAAAATTAAATAATATAAACTTTTATGAAAATAAAATATTATAAAATAATTATTGAAGAATAGGAATGATTTATACAAAAAAAAAAGCTAAAGAAACAAAATGTTCTGTTGTGAAAATTACTAAAAAAAACTGTTTGATTCAATTGAATTAATATTAGTACATACTAAATTATAGTATGTTATTTAAAAAAATGCACAAGGACAATATCATAAATCAATTTCTGTGATTTGGGCAAGTTCATACAAAATTTGAATACAGAAAGAGCTGTGGGGAAAAATGAATAAATATTAAAAAAAAATATCAGCAGGGATGAGGTGATATAACAGAAATTAGTGCCAGCAGCAAAAGCCTTTTTTATTATTATAATATATATATATTTATCAGCAGATTAAAAAAAAAATGAAATTACCTATTTCCAAGACACATAGCTTTCAATTATCCATTTGTGAATCCTTATACTTTCTGTAGTTACACTGATTCATTAGACATTAATTTATTCTTTAAGATTATTATGAAGCTGAAGTATAGAAAGGACAGGCAAAAATAGCCCAATATAGCTGTCTAGTACTAGAGAAAAACTGTAAACTGTTTGCAATTGAAAGGCCTGGTTGATTTTAACTGGGCACTATTAGAGAGACAGATATAGAAAAATTCTACTTAAAAATAATAGTGGTAATTGAATTAATCATCTAAAGAGATCTAACATTAGCCAGTAGATTCATAAACTGTTGTGTAAAAAAACTTGAGAAACTGAAACTGTATATTTAGAAAGAAAGATTGGAGAGGCAGATACATCACAAAGATGACTGACTATTTAATGAAGCAAACTGGTATTGGTATATCTAAGAGAACAACAATAACAGCAGTATTGGCAGCCCAGCAAAATTAGTAGCATCACTTGAACAGCAATAGTAAGAACAGTGATGGAATATAAAAGGTAATATAGTCTTCTATGTTTCTTATTCTCACATCTGACAATAGTAAGGACCACGCAGCTTCAGGAACTGGAAAAATAAATAAAAAACTGAATTATCAAAACATATGATATATAGAATATTCACAAAAAAGTGACAAATTCAGATTTAAGTGAAGAAAATATAAAATGATAAAATGTCAATAATGTAATAACCTGAATAACAAGAGATGGTCCTTTGTTTACAATTTCTCCAGGAATTTGACTCAGAGGGCAATTTTCTATGCTCATAATCTGTAAGTTTCCACATAAAGCCAATTCATATGGGAGACTGTGAAGTTCAGGGTTGTCATTTATATATAAAGACTCCAAATTTTCAAGACAACCTGAAAAGAATAAAATCAACATTATAGCTTTTTATTAAAATGTTTTAAACTTCATGTTTTATACATCTTTTATCTTTTACTCATTTCAGTCATGAGACTGCGGCCATACTCTGGCATCACCTTGAATTTTTTAGTCGAATGAATTGACTCCAGTACTTATTTTTTTAAGCTTGGTATTTATTCTATCAATTTATTTTTGCTGAACAGCTAAGTTACAGGAATGCAAACACACAAACATTAGTTGTCAAGCAGTGGTGGTGGTGGGAGGGGGGACAAACACAGACATAAAGATATATATATACGATAGGCTTCTTCCAGTTTTCATCTACTAAATCCATACACAAGGTTTTGGTTGGCTTGAGGCTATTGTAGAAGACACTTGTCCAAGGTGCCATGCAGTGGAACTGAACCCAGAACCACGTGATTGGGAAGCTGGCTGCTTACCACATAGCCATGCCTGCACCTATATCATTTTTTGTAGGATAAATACTGCTAGATAAAATAATGTAGTTATTTATTAGTTTATGGTGAAGGTGCATGGCTTGGTGGTTAGAGTATTGGGCTCACAATCATGATGTAGTGAGTCTGATTCTTGGACTGGGCTGTGTGTTGTGTTCTTGAGCAAGACACTTCATTTCATGTTGCTCCAGCTCACTCAGCTGTAGAATTGAGTTGCAAAGTCACTAGTGCCAATCTGCATCAGCCTTTGCCTTACCCTTGGATAACATTAGTGGCATAGAGAGATGAGGCTGGTATGCATGGGTGACAACTGGTCTTCCATAAACAACCTTGTCTGGACTTGTGCCTCGGAGGGGAATTTTTTGGTGCAATCCCATGGTCATTCATGACCAAAGGGGTCTTTTTATGATTTATAACCAACCAGATAAGATATTCTTAAATTCTTTAATGTTAAAAATGTGTCAGTAATCACACAAAATATACACCAAAGAAAGAGAGTGAGGTTCATTTACAAAAGCATGAATGATATACAATTACCAGCAGGGGGCAACATTAAATGTTTTATCACTGAACCAGTCACAACTCAAAGTAAACAAGTCTAGATTTTGGGGAGGATACAAAAATATAAATACCAATTTAATCATTTTCTTTCAATACAAATATTTTTTCCTTGGTTGCTACACAGTTTGAATATAAGGCCATTAACTTCAGGATCTTTGAATCATCCATTATAAAGACCTTTTGGTGGGGAAGACTACCAAAAGTTACAAGTGAACAATTCTGTAGCATAATTTGGCTGATTGTTGATGTCTGTTCATTGAAAATAGTGCTTCAGCCTGCATATGAAGCACGGAGTAACTTTTTTCTCAACTGTGTGTTCCTATATGTACATATACACACACATACATACATACAATCATAGGAAAATATTAAACTTTCCACATAGCAGTGTTTTTTATGTTATTCTACATTTATCTTCAAACTTTGTTTTTATACCAAATAAAAAATTACAGTGCATACACAAACACATAAATGCATATAAAAACCAGTCATCATCCATAAATGAATAAAGCTTGGTAACATGTATCATGCAATTAGTTATTTGTTTTTGATGACTACATAGTTGTGAGCAGACAGACATCCACTCAACCATCTCACTCTTTAACCCAGTGGCCTATCTGGGGTGAAATAGCTGGAAGCAGAGAAAGATGCAATAGCATTCAGCTGGTACTTATTTTTATTCTGAGTAGGCAGGAATAACATAAAATTAAATGACATGCACAAGACCATAATGAGCAGCCTGATTCAGGAATCATACTTGATGCAAAGCTGGCTTTTGTCGATGATCCATTGTAACAGTGAAATCATGTGATACAGTAGTGCCAGCCACCAGTACAGATGATCATTTCATTAACCAATGTAGTTGGTGCTTAATTAGCATGTATCATCAAGAGATGGTAATTCTGGAAGTATACAGCAGTTTAAGGTGTCCTACACAACACATTCAATTAAAATTGAATGTGCTAATTATTATATATACAAGTAAGGACTGTGGCCATACTGGGGCACTGCCTTGAAGGGTTTAGTCACACAAATTGACCCCAGAACTTTTTTTTATAAGCTTGGTACTTATTTTATTGATCTCTTTTACTGAACTGCTAGGCAACATGGATGTGAACAAACCAATACCAATTATCAAGAGGAGGTAGAGGACAAACATGCACACACAAACAATGAGCTTGCAGTTTACATTTACCAAATCCATTTACAAGGCTTTGGTAGAACAAGGGCTATAGCAGAAGACACTTGCCTGAGGTGCCATACATGGCTGTGTGAATAGAAGTTTGCTTCCCAACCACATGTTGCTGAACCTAGAAACATGTGGTTGGGAAGCCAAATAGGTCAAAGAAAGGCTTTAACACATTTCTAATGATCAGTTACAACTGTTTCATATCAACTCTGCTCTCTATGCCAGTTAATGCAAAAGTTCCAAATGAAAATTTACATATTTGCAGTTTTAAACATTAGACCTGCATCAAAGGTGCAATCTACTGACTTGGCAGTGTTGTATTTATTGCAGCAGATTAAGACTGTATTTCCTGATACAGGAGGTGGACTTATAGAGGGATGGTGCCCTGTTCACGTTCTGTAAGTATAGTAAAGTAGACCTAAAATGAAAAAGCAAAAGAATCAGTTTTTTTTTTAAGTAACTGATGACTAGCTGTTACCATAGATAGGAACACTTGGGTGACAAACTTCTTAGATGTAACATTGCACCTAAACACAGTTTTGTGTAGTGCTTGCCACAAACCCCATGAAAATTTGCAGTGTGTGAATAGAAACCCTCATTACCCTAGAGTGGTCATCAAATTGATAGTAAATAGCATCTCCACTAGAATACTGAGACTGTTTGCTAACAGTGACATCACCATGCAGAATGCCAAATACTATAATGGAAGCATTGGTCAGGGCTAGGAACAGAGAAAATCTTATATATGCCTCAGGGAGGCGTACTTTCTCTCTCTACAAATCATCTACAGATGTCATTTAAATCGGAGGGCACTAGATTTAGCCATACATCAAATAGCATTAAAACAGACCACCATGGCAGTAGGTGACAAAACCTGTATTCTGCAACTAAGATCTTAAATAAAATAGACCCTAAGCAACACCTAGGGGGAAATAGCATATCTATCCTCACTAAACACAGTCAACAGATGTGTTTAGATCTGCTGCCTAGGAATCATAGTAACAAATTACACAAGAGGAATATAATTTGGTTTACCCCCACCACCCTGTACAGAACATTGCTACTGATAAACCTGGCATCTTTGTCAGGGCTCTTGATAAGTGTTTTCTCCCTACACTTAGATATCATAGAATATTCAAACAACACAATGTCAAGTTATCCTACTCAGCCACACCGAACTTGGTGCAAAATTTAGCTGCCCTAAATAACAGAAAGCTGAACTCTAAGGCATATAAGGACCCAGCATAGCTTCTGGTTGAACCTGTTAACCCTAGTTCAACCCAACACAATAATGGCTCTCTGAAGAAGTTCAGGAAGAGATTTTGTTGCAAAAGGCTAGAGCACCTGCACCAATCCATAATTCCATCCTGATAATCAACTACTTGACAGAGATGGGGTCCAAGACTGTCTTTCAACCTATATACACTCCAGACCTTGCTCTCTGTGACTTCTAGTTGTTCTCCATGCTGGAGGAGATGAAGGAGGCTGTAACAAGGGTCCTGGACACCTTCACTTTGAAGGACTTCCATGAGGCCTTCATGAAGCGGCTAGAGTGCTACATGTGCAAAGGATCCTACTTTGAAGGAGATTAGAGTTTTTGGTATTTCTTTGCAATTAATAAATGCCTCATCTGAAAACTTCTGGAATGCTTCACACACGCATGCACGCATGCATGTGCGCACACACACATGTATGTATGTATGCACACTCCTTGGCTTATCTTTACAAGTGAAGATTTATGAAGAGGAATGTGCATATTTGTTGCAGGCTTGCTGATGCTCTATGAGTCCAATTTGAGACAAACAGGCATAACCACAGAAACTGCATAAGAAGGTGGTGTCTTTATTTTTCCTCCACCTCTTAGCTGCAAGGATTCTCCAGATGTCTTCAAAAAAGGCTGTTGCCTAAAGGACATTGAGGCCAGGTCTCATGCTCAGGGATAAGAACAGACCACTGGTGGTGATCAATGTGACAGACGCTGAAGGATTTCTTTAGGGAGCCTTTCATTAGTGATCCTCTATCTCAGTAACCAGAGGAGAGTTCACCATACTGCATGATCTCAGGAAGTCAAGAGATTTTGTGGAGATGTTCTAGGATTTGCTACAGACCTTTTCTGCTTACAATGTCAAATGCTTTGTTGAGGTCAACAAATGTGATATGAAATCCGTTGTTCTGCTCTCTGAGAAAAGCATGCATACTTTTACTATCTCACTTACAGACTGTATTTGTAATGTGCAAATTAGCTGTTAATTTCTTTTTCTGAAAATCCTAGCCTATCCAGACTGTCACTTCGGCATTTTATTCACAAAACCAAGTGCACCAATTATAATTAGTATAAATGTGAATTTATAATCTTGATAAAGAAGCTGGAGTTTTCAAAGCAGTTGTCCATAGTTATCTTGTTTCTCTTTGAATTTTGAAGAGATATTCATATCATCAGGGCAGCTGACCTCAATGATGGCACATATTTTTTTCTTGTCCATCCCAAACAACAAATATTTGGTCTCATGTTTACACTTGATAGAAATTTTGATGAGAGTGTTCTGCCAATATTTCTTGTGTTGATATTTGTGTATGCATAACAGGGGGATTCTTTCTATTTATTTCAGGACAGTTTTTCAAATGGCATTGTACAATGTCATGTTGTATATGGTGGTAGTACCATGATAACATTTTTGGGCATCTACTAATCATGTGTGATGTATTCCACAGAAATATGACATAATCAACATGGAATTCAAAGTATACTTTGATATTTGTGGAGATCTCTGTTTCTGCAAAGATATAAATGGCTTGTTTGCAGCTATTGGAATTGATAATGACCCAAAAGAATGGCAACTTTACACAGATAGCTCAGCAAGAATCCTCAAAGAAGTTTTACTGCCTAATGAAAATGAGTATCCATCTCTTCTTACCCATATTCTGTACAGATGGAGGAAGAATACAAAAATGTCAAAAAACTTCTTCAATGTGGACTGTAAGTGGGATGTTTGTGATGATTTTAAGCTGACTGCCTTCTTGCTTGGATTGCAGGGTGAATACACAAAATATTTGTGCTTCCTTTACCGATGGGACAGCAGAAGTGATCATGAACATTACTGGAATGTTAAGTGGCTCCACAAAATGACATGCAGTTGGGAAAGCAAAGTGTTATCAGACAACCTCTTGAGGTTGTCTTATAACCACTGTTGACGCCAGAGAAACTTGAAAAGGCAATGAGTGATGTTGAAAGAGAGGCATTGTGATACAGTTCATGGTTTCCTAGGTAACAACAAAGATTCCAACTACAAGCAGCTGGTGACAAAGCTTATTGAGAGTTTTAAGAACTCAGGCTGTCAAAGGGGCACTTTTTGCATTCATATTTAAACTCTTTCCTGAAAACTTAGGTGAGCAGTTTATTGAGAAATTTCATCAGGAAATTGCTGCAATGGAGAAGAGATACCAAGGAACACTAGGATACTGTCATGATGGGAGACTATGGTCACTTGCCCATAAAGATAAAGGATCTCACAGTAGGAAAACACAGTCTTCAATGCATTTCTAGTGTAATCTCATCATATACCTAATTACATTTTCCTTTTCGCTTAAAGTGAGATGCAAAAAAATGATTACAAAAATATTACTTGATTGATATTGTCACACAATGTAAATAAGGTCAATAAAGCACTTCTGCAACAAAGCACTTTTTCTTCCAATCTCTCAATCACTTAATATATTGAGTAAAATCTAAGGATATTTTTGAAATCAGAAGTAAAATACCACAAAACATTGAAAAGATTTAGAAAAACAAAATTGGTGTTACAGTGTCATAAACTATGGATGAGATCTGATAGGATTGACTGTTTCAGCATAATAATAGTAATGGGATCAAGCAACTCAGCACAAGTCACTGATCTCCTCAGAATATATTTCCTATTCCAGATAGAGACCTGGTTTTCTAAGCAGGGAAGTGGTGGTGGCAAGGGAATCTATATAGGGAAAATGCTCTCATCATATTAGATAGGTGTAAATTGGAAATAGAGAGATCATTATTTAAATTCTGCAAAAATTTTTGACTATCTGTTACTACATAAAATAATTACTGTAGGGTAAACTTTCTTGATGAAACATTTAGTCTGAATACTAAATTATCTGAACCATACCATAAACTAGACAAAAATCTAGGGTATGTCAATAAAAAATCCAATCACCCACCCTCTATCATAAAGGGAATTGTAAACAATATATCCAATCGAAAATCTAGATTTTCAGCAAATGAAATATTTAACTCGCGTGCACATTATTACAATGTAGCATTAGCTAGGGTTGGATATACTGAGAAAATTAAATATATACCTGATAATAATTTTATTAATGTATATTTCTTTAGTAGAAGAAATTACAAACACAAAATAGATGAAGGCAGTCGTCTCAATCCAAGAAAGAAAAAAATGGCACAATGAATAACACTAAAGGGGAAAATAGGGTTAATTTAAATGTTAATTATAAGTATAACAGGAATTTTTGAGATAGCAACCCTCCCACAGATTATACTAGTCATAACAGACCGAACATCAAATATAAAAAAAATGCAATGTTTTATGGTATAATCCCTTTTTTGGATTACATGCATCATCCAAGATTGCTAGGGACTTCTTTACTGCATTGGATAGGCACTGTTCTTAATCTAATAAATACCACAAGAATTTTAACAGATATAAAGTGAAACTGTTATATGCAACATCTAATTACTTAGAATACTACATTCCTAAGCTCAATAATAGCAAGATAAACCAGGAGGTCACTAACACCATTAAAAGGGGTAAAGACAAAAATAATCCTTTGAATAACGATTGCAATACTAATCAAGCTTGTCCAAATAATTCTAATAAAAAAAAGTAGTAATATAGACAATGGCAAAAATAATATGAGTAATAATTGAAATACTAAAAATCTCAATAGTAGTAGTACTGGAAATGGTAAAAAGGATAGTGTTGAAGGGTATATTGAGAGCACTAATAATAACCATGGAAACAAAAAAAATAAAAATAGAGTTAAAACTGGTTGCAACGGAATAGATAACAGTGTATATAAGAAGTACATACGTCCGTATATATATATATATATATATATATATATATATATATATATATATATATATATATATATGTATCTGTGAAAGAGGGAAACCCAGGAAGACATGGGATTAAGTGATGAGTACCAATCTTAGGATGTTGGAGCTCATGGAGGAAATGACAATGGACCGAAATGTCTGGTGATATGAGGTCTTAGAGAAGACCTACCCACATCAGCAAAATTGAGTTCTAGAAGTGTTGTGTTCCATCCCCATATAACAATAACATTTTTACACAAGAACCCAAACTACATCTCTTCTCTTCCTCACATTTCCTCTTCATACACTATAGTCTTTTCTCTCACTCCCCAATCCTGTAGCAGATGCACATGAACATTAGATAATATGGACAAAAGAAGTAGATTTTCTCAAATGCCAACAAGTTTCCTTGAGGTTGTAGATAGCTTCTGTTATAAAGTGACTAAATTGGTAGTGGAGGAGGATGTCCTGAAAGTACAGTTGCTGGAATGAAAATAGGATGGAGACAGTTCAACAATATTATCTCTGATGGCAACAGAAAATTTCTCAATCAGAGTGAAAGGCAAATTGTATGATGCTTGTGTACAAACATCTATGTTCCATGATAGTGAAATGTGCACCCTGAATACAGAGGACATGCTAAGACTGGAGAGGAATGAAGCTGGTTGTCCCAATGAATGTACATGTACGATAAAGTGCTGTGTAAAGAAGTACCAATGACTTGAAACAGATGGAACTTGTGGAAATGGGAGATCCAGGACGACATGGTGAGGACTGATCTTAAGATATTGTACCTCACAGAGGAGATGAGAATGGACTAAATGTCTGACAATATGAGTTTCTTAGAAGACCTGCTCACCACAGCAAAACTGAGTTCCAGAAGTGCTGTGTATTATGTGTTCTCCATCCACAAGTTACATTAATTCTCTTTCCAATGAACCAAACCTCATCACATTTTGCACTACAATCCCTCTTACTTCCCTGCTCCCCAATGCCACTTTGTCATCTCTTTCATCCATCCTCTCCCTGCCAACTGAATCATTGCTATCCTGCTGCTCCCCTATATATCCATATTCACCACTAACTTTTATCCCCTTCTCCCCCTTGTCCTTCCTTCTCTTCCACTCTTATGAACTCCCTGTTGACTCACCTTGTCTAGTCCTGTGTACCACTTCACTTACATTCACCTCCTTGTATCTTGAGAGTACAACCTGGCACACCTTCACTACCATTTTCTTTCTCTCTCTGACTGGGACAGCCACATATTTCCTCCACAGCATGTCACCTTTTTCTGTCCCTCTGATATAGTTTAACTTCCCATCACCTGGCACAATACTCCTCCCATTCCCAGTTGAGGGGTCTTTTGTCTTGCAAGTTACTGGGTGACTTTGCAGGTGCCATGTAAAACACACCCAATACACTCTGTAAAGGAGTGGTGTTAAGATGGGCATCTACCAGTAGAAACCATGCCAAAGTAGACAGTAGCGCTTAGCATAGCCTTTTGTCTAACCAGCTCCTATCCAACCTATGCCAGCATGAAAAATACTGTTAAATGATGATGATGATGAGGAGGATGACAATAATATATATGTGTGTGTGTACATATATCATCATCATCATCGTCGTTTAATGTCTGCTTTCCATGCTAGCATGGGTTGGACGATTTGACTGAGGATTGGTGGACCAGGAGGCGACACCATGCTCCAATCTGATTTGGCAGAGTTTCTACAGCTGGATGCCCTTCATAACGCCAACCACTCCGAGAGTGTAGTGGGTGCTTTTACGTGCCACCGGCATGGAAGCCAGACAGCTGCTCTGGCAATGATCACGCTCAGATGGTGCTCTTAGTGCTCCACTGGTACAGGTGCCATCATGATTTCGCTTTCGCTTGCCCCAACAGGTCTTCGCAAGCCGAGTTTAGTGTTCCTACAAATTTAGTTCGATTTTGATTTCACTTGCCTCTCCATGTCTTT
>NC_068995.1:26915181-26915894 GCF_001194135.2 Octopus bimaculoides
TGGACAGGAGCCAGTTCATCTGCACTGGCAACGATCTCGCTCGAATGACTTTTCACGTGCCACTGGCACAAGTGCCAGGAAAGCGACGTTGATAAAGATCACGCTGGTGCTATTTACGTGCCACCGGCATGGAAGCCAGACAGCTGCTCTGGCAATGATCACGCTCAGATGGTGCTCTTAGTGCTCCACTGGTACAGGTGCCATCATGATTTCGCTTTCGCTTGCCCCAACAGGTCTTCGCAAGCCGAGTTTAGTGTTCCTACAAATTTAGTTCGATTTTGATTTCACTTGCCTCTCCATGTCTTTGAAAGCAGAGTTTAGCATCCAATAAAGGAATGTTACGCATAAGTGGGCTGGCTACATACCTGGCAGAGGCCTTGGATTTTGGTCTCGCTTGGCCTGCCAGGTCTTCTCATGCACAGCATATTTCCAAAGGTCAAGGTCACAAGTCATTGCCTCGGTGAGGCCTAATGTTCGGAGGTCGTGCTTCACCACCTCATCCCAGGTCTTCCTAGGCCTGCCTCTTCCACGGGTTCCCTCAACCGCTAGGGTGTGGCACTTTTTCATGCAGCTATCCTCATCCATTCTCACCACATGTCCATACCAGTGCAATCATCTCTCTTGCACACCACAACTGATGCTTCTTATGTTCAACTTTTCTCTCAAGATACTTACGGTCTGTCGGGTATGCACACTGACATTACACATCCATC
>NC_068995.1:26917291-26918954 GCF_001194135.2 Octopus bimaculoides
CCAAACCTCTTTCTTTGCAGCCTCATTTAGTGCAAGTGTACCATCATCCATGTGAACATGACATCACGATTCTCTCTCACACACTGTCTTGCAACACGAAATACTTCAAGTCTTTGGTCCTCACGGTGCAGAACATTGGCAAAGATTTTCTTATCTGCTTCCCCTCTGGCAAAGTAAACCTGTCTCCTAGCTTACCTTCTGGCAGTCTGATACAATTCCCTGCTACCTCCGTTCTTCCAGTCCTTCCAAGCCTGTTTCTTTTGTCTAATAGCCCTGTCAACCACATTGTTCCACCACCACGTTACTTTGGGAGGAAACTTTTACACCAGCCACAGATCTGATTGGTGGCTCTCAACAGGTTGTCCTGTAGAAACGTCCACTTGTCTTCCACGTTATATGATGCTATATCCCCTTCTATTTCGTCAAATGCTTCGAGTAGTATGTCCCTAAATCTCTGTCCATATGCAGGATCTTTAATCTTCCAGACCCTTCTCCTCCAAGCTGGTCTACATCTGGGCATCCTTTTTCCTTGATTCCAAAGTCGCTAACTACTAATCTGTGTTGAAGGGTACATTCTTCGCCAGGGAATGTTTTGGTATTTATAAGCTGCCCTCTTTCCCTATTTCTGGCGAGGGATGTAGTCGATTTGGCTAGAGTGTCTGCCGGAACAGTAGGTGGCTAGGTGACAGGCTGGTTTCCTGAAGTTGGTATTGCAAACCATAAGATCGTTTGCATCACAGAACTCCAGCAGTCTGATTCCCTCCTCATTGCGGGAACCGAAGCCATAACCTCCATGAATGCCATGGATGCCTCCTGCATCATTGAAGTCACCAGGTACAAAGAGAAGGTCCCTGTCATTCGTCGACAAGGTAGTTTGCAAGAGGGTGTCGTAGAATTGGTCTTTCTGCCCATCCGGTAGGCCCGGTTGAGGGGCATAGGCCAAGATGACGGTAGCTAACCTATGATGAAGCACTAATCTAATCTTAAGTACTATATATATATATATATATATATATATATATATATATATATATATATATATATATACACACACACTTTATTAATAAAGGTGCAATCCTGTTCTTTGGGAACGGGAACATGAAACTCTGAGTAACAGCTTTTCTGATATCTTTGTAGCTTCATTAATAAAGCACATTACTCTACCTCTAAAGTACTATTTTTTCCACTTTGTTTCACATTTATGGTCTTACTCGTGTGTGTATATATATATATATATGAGTGTGTGTGTGTGTGTATGTGTTGATATATATATACACACACACACATATATATACACATGCACATATATAAAGTCTGCTGATAGGTTAGCCAGCTTAAACCTTGAAGTCACAGCCGATATTATTATTGTTAAAAAATAAATTCATACTCTACCGCATGTATTGGGTAATCCTTAATTTTCATGTAAAATTGTTTTTATTATACCATAAAAACAAACATTAACATATATGTATATACACATATATATATACACACATGCACACACAGAGAAATGATGATGGCTGTCTACTTGTAACTGAGGAAGACCATGACTAACTACTGTCTATGCATGAGGTTATTACAGACGTCTGCTGCAGTCTTCTGCCTGGCCAGCTCCTGTCAAATCATCCAACCCATGCCAGCATGGAAGGCAGACATTAAATGA
>NC_068995.1:26918964-26926315 GCF_001194135.2 Octopus bimaculoides
TATATATATATATATATATATATATATATATATATTCAATTATGATTAAAGGATAAAATCGTTAAAAATTTCAACAGAGGCCAGCATATAAAATAGACCTATTTAGGTAAATTCATATACAGAGATTGATAATAGTATAAAATACAATTATAATTAAAGGTACAGAGGGGACTATGCCTATACACTGAAAATAGACACTAAATTGTCCAACCAATCCAAATTATCACCTTATAATACACACATATTGAAAGCAAAGAAGTAGACTGACAGAAATTCATAAAATAATTCAGATAGTTTTGGATTGATCAATGCCCAAGGTGCCATGCAGTGGGACTGAACCTAGAACTATGTGGTTGAAAAGCAATCTTCTTACCACACAGTCATGCCTGTACCTATATGTATATTAATTACTGGTAGGAACATTGTATTTTGCTCTTGCCACCATAATACACTACCAAGCATATTAAAGGTTTATAAGTCGATACTGTTCTACTTTTGTATTAGTTATGTGATTCAATTACTTTTAAGTTATTTCTACAGATCTTCTATTGAATTTAGATCCAAGACTTGAAAGTTACAATGTTTCGTATACAAATATATCCATGTAAACAATGCAACTGAAGATAGAAAAAGAGATAATGGATGTATATGCATATTTCAGGATTTATAGTTCCTTCTTCAGCACCACATCCAGCAATTATCATCCTCCTCATCCTCGTCATCACTGTTTAATGCATGTTTTCCATGCTGGCATGGGTTGGACAGTTTGACTGAGGGCTGGTAAACCAGGAGGCTGCACAAGGCTCCAATCTGATCTGGCATGAATTCTACAGCTGGATGCTCTTCTAATGCCAAACACTCCAAGAGTGTAGTGGGTACTTTTTACATGCCACAGGCATGGTTGCCAGTCAGGTAGCACTGGCATCAACCATGTTCAGATAGTGCTTTTTACATGCCACTAGCACAGGAGCCAGTCAGGCAGCACTGGCATTGACCCATGATTGAATGGTGCCAGTCAAGTGGCACTGGCATTGGCCACAACTACGATTTCCATTTTAATTTTGACTTTACTTGACTCAATAGGTCTTCTCAAACACAGCATATCGCCCAACATTTCAAGAGTACTTTTAAATGGGCTGGTTATGCAACACTGGTATCAGCCTTGCCTGCAATCTCACTTTACTTGCCAGTTTATTGGCCACGATATGATTTCACTTGACTAAATAGGTCTTCTCAAGCACAGCATATCGCCTGACGATTCAAGAGTACTTTTAAATGGGCTGTTTATACAACACTGGTATCAGCTATGGCTGTGATCTCACTCTACTTGCCAGGTCTTCTCAATCACAGCATATCTCCAAAGGCTTCAGTCTCTTGTCATTGCCTCTGTGAGGCCCAATGTTTGAAGGTTGTGCTTCACCACCTCATTCCATATATTCCTGGGTCTGCCTTTTCCACAGGTTCCTTCCACTGTTAGGGTGTGACACTTCTTCACACAGCTCTCCTCTTCCATACGCAGCACATAACCATTCCAGTGCAGTTATCTCTCTTGCACACCACATTTGATGCTTCTTATGTCCAACATTTCTCTGAGGGCACTTACACTCTCTTGTGTATGCACACTGACATTACACATCCAGTGAATTATACTAGCTTCACTTCTTTCAAGCCTACGTATGTCCTCAACAGTCATGGTCCATGGTTTCTGTGCCATGTAGCATGGCTGTTTGCACACATGCATCACAGCGAAAGGCCCTTTGTTACCAGCAGAGGTAGAACTTTCTGAACTTTGCCCAGGCTATTCTTATTCTAGTGGCTATGCTCCCAGAGCATCCACCCCCACTACAGACTTGGTCACCTAGGTAGCAGAAGCCATCAACTACTTGTAGTTCCCCACCCCCTGGTATTTGTTTATTGCCCCTGTGCATCTACCACATGCAAAAACTATCTTCCTGGTTAACCTTCCTTTGATATTGCTGCACCTCTTATGCAACCATAGCTTACACTGGGTACATCTTATGGAGTTTCTACCTACACCATTTTTACAGATCAAGCAGGGCCATCTACATGAAGAGGTTTGTAATTTGTCTGCCTTCCTACTTACTAGGGCTTAGTTTTTGCTAGATTGACTCTAAGGCCCTTCGATTCTAGACCTTGCTTCCACACTTGAAACTTCATCTCTAGTTCTGGTAGTTACTCAACTATTAGAGCAAGGTCATCAGCATAGAGGAGCACCCAGGGGAAGCCTGTCTTGAATTTCTCTGCTATTACCTGGAGGACTATGATGAATAAGAGGGGGCTGAGGACTGATTCTTGGTGAACCCCTACTTCTACCTGGAATTCTTCACTATACTCATTGCCAACCCTCACCTTACTGACGGCATCCTTGTACAGCTCTTACCAACCACTTGTCTATCACTAGTTTCTGCATTGACCACCAGATAAGGGATCAGGGGACCCTGTTAAAGGCTTTCTCCATGTCAACAAAAGCCAAGTACAAAGGTTTATCTTTGGCTTGGTATTTCTCCTGCAGTTGCCTTACCAGAAATATAGCATCAGTGGTGCTTTTACCTTGCATAAAACCAAACTGCACCTCATCTAGGCTAACTCTCTCCCTAATTAGTTGGGCTATGACCCTCTCCGTGACCTTCATCACCTGATCCAGCAATTTGATACCCCTGTAGTTATTTCTATCTAAAGCATCACCTTTACCTTTGTAACAGTTGACTATGGTGCTGCTACACTAGTCATTGGGCATGACTCCTTCGTGAACTACCTGATTTACAATACAGATATTTTAAGCATCTCAGCAGTGATTTTTAATGGGCCGGGGGCTTTCCCTGTCTTCATATCCTTAATTGCTTTATCTACCAGGGTACTGTTGATTCGGGTAGCTGGTCCCTCAGTTGGCAGACACTCCTCCTCCCATTCATTCTCCACATTCATACAAGATGAGAAAGGGCCAATTTTTATCTGAAGCTATCAAGGACAAGAGGAAAGATCACGCTAGAAAGCTTTTGAACAAACTCAAGCGTCCCCTCCAATCAAACATGCTTTGGTTTTTCTCAGACAAGAAAAATTTCTACCTCAGACTCAACACGGAGGCTTACATCAAGTGCCTGGAGGAGGTAGTATTGCCCTGGGTCAAGATGGTGGCTGCTGGAAGACCCTATGTCAGGCAACACATGCAGGAGAATCCAGTCATGGCTACCAGACAATTTCTGTGATCACATCACCCCTAACATCTGACCACCTAACTCCCCAGACTGCAACCCCCTTGATTATTATGCATGGGGCACAGTTGAACAAGAGACCAGCAAAAACCTTGTAACACTAAAGATGAATTGAAGGTAGGGATTATGGCTGCATTCACCAACTTAAACAAGGAGACTGTCCAGAAGAATTGCAGGAGATTCCGAAGTCGCCTGGAGGCCATGGTTGAAGCTAATGGCAATTTTATTGAATACTCTTTTGTATTTCAAGATATTTTTATGTAATTTTGGTAAATAATTCTGTTAAAACGAGATGTCAGTATTATTTTCATTTTTGCATAATTTAGACAACAAATTATTCACTGCACCTTGTATATATATATATATATATATATATATATATATATATATATATATATATATTGGGTCATCTCTTTAATAATGCAGTTTTTTTATACTTCTTTTATTTTTCAAAATTAAGATAAAATCCTTTTTTTAATCTAAAATATACTCTCCTTCATTTTCTACAATGCTCTTCCATCTATCCAGTAGACTTGCAAGACCCCTCTTCCAAAATTCACTTGTCTGTGACGTGATGAAAAATACTCCTGTACTATTCTGATCTTGTCTACAGAATTCATATTTTTTCCATCCAAATGGTTTTGAAGACTGAGGAATAAATGATAATCAGATGGGGCAATGTCTGGCAAATATGGAGGGTTGGGACATTGTTTCCCATTCAAACTTTTCCAGCCTTTGGAATGTCATCCTTGCTGTATGTGGCCAAGCATTATCCTGATGGAAGAACACCTTTTGTCTTGAAACCAAAGATGGTCGTTTTTCTTCTAAAACTGACTTAAGTCACTCAAGCTGCTCACAGTAGATCTTTCTTATCATTTGGTTTGGGTTTAAAAGTTTGAAGTGGACTAAACCTTTCATATCCCACCAAACAGATAACAACACCATACTTGGGGGAAGACCTTCTTTAGCCTGGGGTGCCGGTCTTTCTCCTTTTCCTACCCACAGTCTTTGGTGCTTGACATCTTTATAGAGAACCCATTTCTCGTCAACAGTCACTATTCGATCCAAAAAAAGGTTCATTCATGAGACATGACAGCAAAGAAGAGCACATATTCACTCTCTGTGTGCAATTAGACTTGGAAGTTTGTGACGAACCTATTGACCTAATTTGCTGACTTTTAAAATAGCATGCAGCTATTGATGAATGGTTGAATGATCAAATCCAAGCTTCTTTGCTAGTTCCTCAATGGTTACGACGGGATTTTGTTCCACCAGGGTTTGCAGGATGTCCTTGTTGAGTTCTACAGCTCTTCCAGAACAAGGCTCATCTTCTAGGCTGTAGCTTCCAACTTGAAATTTCTGGAAGCACTATTGACACTGGCTTACACTTATTGTCCAATCCCCATTTACTGCATTAGTATTCCTCACACTTTCTGTTGTGCTGTTGCCTTTATTGAACGCATAAAGCAAAAAATGCCGAATATACTCCTTTGTCACTTTGATTATAGCTTTGAAAAAATAACTGTTAAAATCAAACTGCACTCTTCAAAACTTGCACTAAGAATAAATACAAGGTAAAATTATACCTGCTTTTATAGCAAGTTGATGCAGGCAGTTTATTCCGTCCCCCTTCAACTGCAATTGAAAAAACAGCATTATTTGTGGGATGACCCAATATACATATATAGGTAGAGAGACAAGGAAAGAGAGATACACCTACATATATACATACAAATGTATATATAGAAATACACACACACTATATATTATTTGGAAGCACAAGGCTAGAAATTTAGAAGGAAAATAACTACTTTGCCTGATATTTGTTATTTTGGCACAATTCTTGGGTTTTGTGGAGTCAGATTGCATCAACTGAAAAAAAACAATGCTGGCATTTGAACTTAGATCATCAGATGCTTAAGAGCATCAGATGCTCACTTTTAATACTATGGCATTTGCTACAAATAATAATATTGAAAACTTTACCTATTTCTTGTGGTAATGTACTTAGATTGTTTTCACCAGCACCTAGGTATGTCAGATCAGTGAGAGAGCTATAAAAAAAAAAAGAAGAAAATTATGAAGTTTATTACAATACAATTCAACTAGTGAACATATACACAGTTGATACAAAACACAGGACATTGCTGAAATAAACTAAAAAAAACTCTCATATACACACACATACATCACAGAAAAGACAGATTGAAGGTAACTAGCTAAAAAAGAAACATCAATGTTGCCTGATGGCTATAAAATAGAACTATTGCAAGGACACTGATAAACAAACTACGTTGATATAACTAGTATGTGTGTGAGTGAATGTGTGTATGTATTCTTTCTCTCTTTTTAATTTATAGTTAATTTTGATCAGCCACCTGCTTGGCACCAAGGTTGTGAAGGCAAAAATCCTGTTGTCTTCATCATCCTTAAAATCTTAAGAAGGCCTGTAGATTTTTATTGTCCCTGATATCATGATCATTTGTAGCATAAGAATTAAGGAGCTGCAATCACTCCCAAAGACCCCAAGTTCAGCCATAATTTGTTCCAGGTAAGTTGGTATGTATACTGTTGCTCCAATAACAGGTATGAAACAAAAAAAAATCTATCTTGGGTACTGGATTTGCAAACTCCTCATTAAGGGTCTTTAGATGTTTTCTTTCTATAGTATTTTTCAGGTCACAAATGATTTTCAAAACAAAACAAATTTTCTCTTGTGGTCTCACAAAACAATATCTGGCTGATTGTGTTTTGACTTAGTGGTTGTTTTTACTTAAAGGTCCATCAATATTCTTTTGACCCATTGGTTTCAAGTCAACTTTGTCAGCTGGTATTTTCTTTATACTTATTCTATTTCAGACTGCTCTAGCCACTGCATTATGGGAGGATAATATCTAGAAGCCTTCTCTTGCAGTTGGAGAAATGTGGTTGATGTCTTCAAATTTAGTTTCACAGAGCATACAATTCTTGCCCATCAATGTTCTATGTCTTTAATTCTGAAAATAACTGGTGAAGACCTCTTCTTCTTGAAATGCATGGAAGTGACATTCAAAGTAGGATGCCATAAACTTGTTGGTATTCCATGCTAAGCTTTTGATATGATTTACTTCCTCTACGACAGTGTCTTTCATGCCAAATACTCTTCTGTCGTCAAAAATGCTGACAGTTTTATTAATGACAAAAATGGCACATCAATACAATAGGAGAAACCATTGATAAATGCCAGCAATCTAGTAAATAAATGTACATTCACAGAACTGAAGGACTTCAAGAATCAGATGCGGTTGTACCATCTTGAGTGACAATATTGTCCACATAATGTGTGTGTACATATACATATATATATATATACGTACATATATATGTACATATACATAAATATAGGCATATATCTATATATATATAAAAATGAGAATGTTTGTCTGTGTGTGTGTGTGTGTCTGTGTGAATCCCTAAAACTCCAGAACTACACAACCAATTTCATTCAAATTTTACACATGCCTTACTTAGTGTCCCAGTTATGTTTTAGTCAAAAAAAATGTTTAACTTCTTGCATAGTTCGAGCCCACAGCAACATAATATCTCCTCCATGTAGATGTATATATATAGATGTACATGTAATATGTACACATATATACATTCATACAGATATTTATACATATATACACCCACACAGACACACACATACACATGCACACAAACATTAGTCATTTGTTTTTTTATCCAAAACTACGTCAAAAGTACTGAATGGAGTTTTATGAAATTTAGAAATTATATTCTATGCATAACAGCCATAACCCCCATGAAAATTCATATGTTTTTGATGTTGATGAAATTTTAACCATACATATTATACACAAATAAAGTAATATTTCTAAAATTTCTTCTTCTTAGAAGTTACAAAGACTCCTTCATGAGGACTTCACATCCACAATTTAGTCATTTTTCCTAAGCAAAGACGAATACAGTTGTACTATTGGAAGCTATAGGGTCACTCGAACATAACAGATGAGCATATTTCTAATTCAACGGTACAACAGTGTAAGACTATCCTTTCAGATATAGTTACATTGTGATTTCTGCAATGTGGTGCATAAATTGTCAAGTAAATGAGATGC
>NC_068995.1:26926325-26926935 GCF_001194135.2 Octopus bimaculoides
TTGTGATTTCTGCAATGTGGTGCATAAATTGTCAAGTAAATGAGATGCATCTTTGCTTCCACTGATTCACTTGCAAAGTGTTGAGTAAAATTATTTCGTTGCGTCTTTGAGTCTTTTTATTATCAGTGAGTCACACATAGTCCCCAGTTGGTAACATTGATTTCAAGGCCTTCCCAGATGAGTGACTGGTTATTGAAAGAGATTTATAGATTGTAAATTTATTCTGCCCAGTTACCTATCGGTATAGTCGTCATCTGTAAACTCCAGAGGTGACACTTTCATTTCCCTTTACTCCAAATGTCACACATTGTTATTTCAATTGGGTCATGCCCTTCCAATTGCTATACATCCGTAATGCATCTTACAGCTGTGCCTGTCACCTGTAAGGTGAGGAATCCTACATTGGGGAGTAGTAACGACTAGGCTAGGGTAGCTGACTGATTATCGTGGTCATTCGTCTTTTGGTTTCCTGTAGCTTTGCTCTCTTTTACAAACCCAGTGAACATACATATATTTCCTATTTCAAAGAAATTCAAACAATACATATTAGACCCAAGTTAAAAACATTCCCAACAATTCAACTTTTCTGGTTGACATTAACACACCCACC
>NC_068995.1:26927791-26931667 GCF_001194135.2 Octopus bimaculoides
ATATATATATATATATATATATATATAGGTAGGGACAAGTGCAGCACCCACTACACTCTCTGAGTGGTTGGCGTTAGGAAGGGCATCCAGCTGTAGAAACTCTGCCAAATCAGACTGGAGCCTGGTGTTGCCATCCGGTTTCACCAGTCCTCAGTCAAATCGTCCAACCCATGCTAGCATGGAAAGCGGACGTTAAACGATGATGATGATGATGATGATGTAGGGAGTTAGTCTTTCTCCTGCCCTCCTGGCACCTCTAAACTTCTCTTCACTCTTGATATCAAGAGTCTATACACAGTGATCCCATACAACGAAGGACTTCTTGCACTTCCTAGACCTTCAACCCAACCCCTAGCCTAACACCTCCACACTTCTTCGTCTGGCTAAACTTGTTCTCTCCCTCAACTGCTACTCGTTCAAGTGGAATTTTTACCAATAGGTCTAGAGAGTGACCATGGGAATGAGAATGGGCTCTAACTATGCAAACCTGTTTGTTAGCGACATTGAGGCCCAAATATTCTCATGATTCACTGTTCCCACTCCCGAACTATACAGCTGTTATATTGATGACTGTATCAGTGTGACCTCACTCTCCTGTGACCAACTAGACTGCTTCCTCTCTTTTGTTCAATCCTTCCATCCTGCCCTTTTATTCTCCTGCACTATTTCCAACACTTCTGTCACATTTCTCAACATTTCAGTCAACATACACCACTCCGTTCTCACTACCTCCATCCACTACAAACACCGACTCACACTCATACCTTAACTTCTCCTCTTCCCACTCTACCCACATCAAGCTCTCCATCCCCTACTCCCAATTCCTCCATCTTCACAGGCTCTGCAGTGACAACTATGACTTTGAGACTCAGTCTCAACTCATGGCTCGCCACTTCATCCTTCGTGGATATCCCCTAACCACTATCTACACAGCCCTTGCCAGAGCAACGTCTGTGGACCATGCCTCTGCTCTCTCTCACTGCACCTTCCCTGCCATTGCCCATCTGCTGTTTCCCCTCACCTACCACCCCTCCACCCTGCCTCTCCAACGCACCATTCTCCAGTCTGACCACTCCATGTCGCACATCTTTCCCAACCTACTCCTTCCCTCCTACAAATGAGCCCACAACCTGCATGACCTCCTGGTTCACAGTTTCTTCCCTAACCCCACCTCCCAACCTGGCTTGTTCCCCTGCTGCTGCACTTGCCCCTACCTCACACAGGCGCCCATCATTGTCCCTATCATATCACCAACTCCTTTACCTGCACTTCTAGCAATGTCATTTACTGCATCTCCTGCTCTTTCAACCCTTCTCTGTACATTGGTCAAACAGGACGCTGCTTGTCTGACCAGTTCGCGGAGCACCTCTGAGACATCAGACTCAGCAATGACACCCTGGTCTCACGCCATTTCCACTCTACTGGTCATTCATTACAACACCTATCTGTGCTTGGATTGTCTTTGCACAGGGGCCATCTGGACTCCCGCCTTTGCCATGAACAGAAATTAATCTTCTGTCTCCAAGCCACATGGGCTCAATTCCCTTTCTCTCCTCTCTACATCTGACACCTATGTCTCTCTTCACTTCTACCCACCTTCTCTCTTCATTGATACCCCTTCTACCCACACACCTCCATCACCCCAACCCACCCTACACCACTCCACAGGCACTAGCACTGACCACTCCCCAGCACCCACACCATCATGATTATCACAACCACACACCCACACATTACAGATACACACCTATACAAACTTACATTCTCACATACACACACACATATGTGCACATTCGTTTTGGGATCACCAATACTTTATTATTCCCCCTTCTTTCTACCTCTCCTGTCAAACCATTTTTTACAACCATTCGCCATGCTTGATTGCTAAATCCGCATGGTTTTTTCTCTCCCAGTTTATTTTCTCTTATTCCTTTCTGTTGAAGAGCGTAGGCTCAAAAAACATAAAAGACTTTCTCATTTTCTCGAGCGTCAAACTATATCTGCTTGTTGTTCATACACCTGTCATTGACTTGTTTTTCTGTAAATTTCAACCATATATATATATATATATATATACTCTTTTACTTGTTTCAGTCATTTGACTGCAGCCATGCTGGAGCACCGCCTTTAGTTGAGCAAATCAACCCCAGGACTTATTCTTTGTAAGCCTAGTACTTATTCTATCAATCTCTTTTTGCTGAACCGCTAAGTTACGGGTACATAAACACACCAGATGGTGGGGGGACAAATACAGACACACAAACATAAATATATACATATATACGACGGGCTTCTTTCAGTTTCCGTCTACCAAATCCACTCACAAGGCTTTGGTCGGGCCGAGGCTATAGTAGAAGACACTTGCCCAAGGTGCCATGCAGTGGGGCTGAACCCAGAACCATGTGGTTGGTAAGCAAGTTACTTACCACACAGCCACTCCTGCACTTATATATACACATATATATACCTAGGTGTATATATATATATATATATATGTGTGTGTGTGTGTGTGTTTGTGTGTGTGTGTGTGTGTACATGTGCATATATATACAGCCCTGGCTAAAATTATGGAACAGGTATGAAAAAATAGATAATATAATTGAAACTCATTTACTTGATAATTGAAAACAGTATTTTAAATATTCTAGAGTCTATCCCATCAATAATTAGTATTTGATATGTCCTCCTTTTGCTTTTATAACTGCTTTAATGTGATTTTGCATACTTAAGACTAAGTTGGTGCAAGTGGCTGGGTCAATTTTCTGCCAATCATTGTGTGACACTAACGTTTTTTGCTGCCCTTTTTTCAGTGAATATCTCATTAATAACTTATCAGTGGTTAATATTTGTTGAAAATGTCTCTGAAGAAATAGATTTCTGAAGCTGAAAGGACTCAAATCATTGCATTATCCAGTGAAGGATTCTCACAAATTGAAATTGCAAGACAATTGAAATGCTCAAAACGTACAATGAAACCAATTCTTTCAAAAACTGTAAAGGACAAGGTTGCAAAGGTGTTCAACCATGAGGGAAGACAGGTTGCTGAAGAGGACATCTCTGGCAGATAAGAAAATGACCTCTTCTGACATAGCTGCTGAATTTTGGGTAGCAACAAACAAGGATGTATCAACTTGCACAATGAGAAGGAGGTTATTAGAAGCTGGGATCAAAGGATGTAAAGCTAGAAAAAAGCTGTTGCTGTGTGAGGTGAACATGAAGAAGCAATTGTTTGGGGTAAAAGAGCATGAAGATTGGACTGATGATGATTGGCGTAAAGTTGTTTGGTCTGATGAAAGTAACTTTGATGGAGATTCTCCACATTCATTTCCACCTTTACTATGCATAATTGAAATTCTTACACTTGTACAAATTTTTTATTGGATACCAGAAATAATCAGTAAATCTTTTTCTCCTCAGATCTTTGGAACACCTGGAGATGTTTATGTTTGCCATAGAGTTGGGGATGCTTATCATCCTGGATGTGTGGTCCCAACAGTCAAATTTGGAGGAGAAAGCATAATGGGTTGGGGCTGCATGTCATCTTCAGACCCAGGAATGTTCACATATGAGGGCAGAATGAATACCAACTTTTACACCAACATGTTACATCAAGTTTATCAACCTTCCTTAGTTATAATTTTCAATGATAACATCCCATTCATTTCCACCACTTTACTATGCATAATTGAAATTCTTACACTTGTACAAATTTTATATGTTTATTATACTATCTTCAAAAAGTGAATTAGAAGCCAAAATTCATGAAAAGTGGCAAAAAATTGAATCAGTCAGTTGTGCTAACTTAGTCTCAAGTATGCAAAAATGCATAAAAGCAGTTATAAAAGCAAAAGGAGGACACATTAAATACTAATTATT
>NC_068995.1:26931726-26932150 GCF_001194135.2 Octopus bimaculoides
CAGAGATAGCAGATAAAAAAGCTGAGACTCCAACAGATAGCATTACTTGTAACTCACAAAGGCAACAACAAGAAGAAAAAACAATGAAAACTAACCATTTAAAGTTAATCATAGACGCGTTTCTGGATTATGAATGATAAATTTCAATTTCCGTCATCGATATGATATTCCAGTAGTACATTCGACTATGCTAGCAAACCACGCCAGTATGAACGAGTGAACATCATGCCTCGACACAACCTGAAAGCATAACCGAACTTACCTCGGCCAGTCATTTCACTACTTCCTCCTCAAGAAATTACCATGTGCATTACAAACATTACCGCAGAAACTTTGCGTTAACTGTTAGGGAGTGAACAATTATTACAAGTTAAAAGGGTAAATCTTTACCAAATTAATAAATTGATAAATCTTTACCCTTTTA
>NC_068995.1:26932454-26933429 GCF_001194135.2 Octopus bimaculoides
TATACATAGCAGGGTAATTCCTTTTCGCAGGAGCTAGGACAGCAATTTCTGATGAAGCAATTGCTGACGATCTGTTGCTACACAGTTCTGCCAGAATTCTATCAGATTGGGCAGTAGATGTTGATGCACCATTTTGCATTATGTTCAAAGTAGCTTCTGGAATGTGTTGAATTGCTGCAGTCTGTTGCTGTCTTTTTAAACCGGTTGCTTTCTTTCCCCAGCAAGCTGTCTTGTTTGGAGGCATAATCTATATACATATTAAAGAGAACAACAAAAGTTATAACAGATGGCGGGATCAGTAGTTTTCACATTATGGTAATTTTTCAGATTAACACCCGCACGATTACGTAACCCTAAAACCCTAACCCTGACCCTAAAACCGTAACACTAACCCTCACCCTAACCCTAACCCTGATCCAAAACCATAGCCCTAACACCCTAGTGAAAATCGTGCAGGTGTTAATCTGAAAAATTACCCACATTTATAATGAAGTTCACTGATTTCCAATGTGTTGTCCATAAGCTCCATAGTTTGTATACTTGCAAAACATTGACAAACATGAGTTATCTTGTAGTGAATGCTTGTGTATACGTGCGTGTGTATGCGTTTGAGAGAGCGAGAGAGAAGAGGGAGAGAGGAAAAGAGAGAGAGGGGAGAAGGGAATAGAGAACGGGAGCAATGAAGAAAGAGAAAGAGAGGAAGAGAGAACGGAAGACAGTTATAAAATAGCAATGCATGCACATGTCTATATAAAAAAAAATGACAGGTATTTGTATGTATGTGTGTATTGATGTGCATTCTGTGTGTATATATATATATGGTAGTAAGTAAATGCGTTTTAAGAAAGATATAAAAAAAATTCAGTTTGTAAGGAATAAATGTTTGACTGTCGATCGTATTTGGAAGAGACTGACGGGTATCTGTATGTATGTGTGTATTTGTACATATGTATGTATGAGTGTGTATTAAAAAAC
>NC_068995.1:26939362-26952322 GCF_001194135.2 Octopus bimaculoides
ATATATATATATATATATATATATACGACGGGCTTCTTTCAGTTTCCGTCTACCAAATCCACTCACAAGGCTTTGGTCGGCCTGAAGCTATAGTAGAAGACACTTGCCCAAGATGCCACACAGTGGGACAGAACCCAGAACCATGTGGTTCGTAAGCAAGCTACTTACCACACAGCCACTCGTGCATGTTTGTTTACATTTTTTAGTTCGATGAAATCAGTAAAATATGTTATCCTTTACTTGGAAAAGGAAATAAGGTCTTGTTTCAGAAAAAGAAAACATGAAAAAATGGATTAAAATCAAGAATAAAATGAAAGTATATATATATATATATATATATATTCTCATTCACAACATCTATCTGTATGTTAAGGGAATGATAAAATTTTGAAAATAAAAGTGTTTAATATCTAATTTCATATAGATATTTGTGTGTGTGAAACTTTGCAGTCTTTGATTAAAATACCACTGTCTTTCAGAGCAAAATCTTTAAAGGCTGTTTGCTTGCTTTACTGTCTCTGACTGACACTCATTTGCACTCCCTTTGTTGTTTTACTCTTCTTTCCCCCAAGTGTAACCGACAGGACACATTGTGTTTATTATATGTAAGAAAGTTTTTCATGTTCACAAACTTGAGCAAAGTAGTTACTGGCCTCTTTCTTCTGCTGTAGTTGTTACTTCAGTATTACAATTTGTGCTTTGTATGACATCAATATAGATTTAAGACCAAGGCTATCATCTTTGTGTTGGAAGTATGCCTTGTCTACATGTCCATTGATGTTGCAGTTTCCAGTAACATTGAGCAGCTTGTGAGCTTGTATGTCTGTGTTGAGCTCTTGCAGTGACCAGTTTATAAAGCCAACTGTGGTGTGTGAGGATAAGCACTGCAAAGGTGTTGTGGGAAATATGATTGTTGGAAGTTAAGTTCAGATAACCATATTTTTTAACTCTCTTGAGGCATTCATTCCTTGTCCTCTCCTTATTGATGGGTGACATTATTATCCTGTTCATATTTTGGTGTCTTGAATGAGGGCTCAAGTTTCATATGTTTTACCACCAAAAATGCATATCTGGACTCAACAAATTTCATCTTGATGTCTTTAGAAAATTGTTATGAGATCCAGTTGCTTTTTGATGTGGTTAATACTTGGTCATAGAACTTCAAGCCATCAACAAAGAAAAGGATCTATTTCCATAGCTGCAATGTTTTGTGGTCAGATATGACAGGCGTTCAATTAGAAAACAAAGAGCAGTACTGATAAATGCCCTGAAGAATGTCTTTTTGGTAGTGTATGGTATCAGTTTTGATGTTTTGTTCTTGTGTCTAAGGAGTAGGGAGATGTATCAGATTTGGTTAGTTGGTGGACTGCAGCTACTAGTGGTGGTTGGACTTGGGCTATTGCAGTGCTTTGATAAGCTATCCATTTGGTACACTATCAAAGGCTTTTTGTAATCCAGCCATATCATAGCCAAGTTTCATTTCTCTTTCCTGCATCATTATATTAATTAGTTGGTGCTCAATACAGCCTCACACTTCTTCCTTTCTCTCAGCTTGTTCAGGAGCTATAATAATGTTTGTTGTACAATGCTTTTATAGAAACAAATTGAGGCAAACAGTGTACATCTTATACATGATGTTTTAGCAGGATATTGGGCATTAATTTTTAGCTTCAGTGATTTGGCTGTTTTGGTAGCTGAAAAGGGTGGTGGCTGTTGATAGCCATGTGTGTACATTTAATATGTCCTTCATAAACTTCCCAAGCAGTGTTATTAAATCTTACTGGTAAAAGTTGAGATTTTTTAATCTATATCATACAATAAGATTTGGATCAGAGGATTTCCTTTTGGTATTTATCATTCCTTTTCAATACTGATCTCCAGTAACTTTCTACTTGTTCTGTTGATGGAATGTTATTTACTGATATTGTGTTATTTTTGTTGAAGCTATGATAAACTAGCAAACAGTCTATTCAGTGTTTTCAGTTTACACTCTGCAGATTTATATTTTAATTTTTCACCTGTCACTATTAGTTCTTGTTTCAATTAATGAAAGTTGGAATTTAAGTCATCTTTTAACTATTTCTGAGTCCCTGTTAATTAATTGATAGTACTGCACTTTATAACTACAATAGTCTGTGAGATAGTTCCTTGAAAATACAGAATTTCAGTTGTGATCCCAGCTTGACTTTGAATGTTTACCTGTTTTTATTGTGCAGCTTCAGTTTCAGGTGATAAACTAGCAACATTATTAGTGAAACATATATTAATGAATCTAGCCTTATATGTGGGTTCTGATCTACAGTTTCCCTTTATTTCATTCATTACTTTCACTCCTAATTTAGAAGGTTCTTTTTATGTTAGTTTTAAATGACCTGTCTATAAAGTTAATGTTTTGAACCTGCTGCAGTATTATCTTTCCATATCACTTTTAGAGAATTGACAATATTGTTTTCTAAAAGATCCAACAAATATTTGCTATGGTAAAATTGTTAACTTATTCATAGCTTGGATTTTCTTTCATTTCAAGCTTTTCCAATTCTACAATTGTATCAAAATGGACATATAGAATTACAACTGTGCAACACATGGGTATTTTTCATCTGAAGCATTGTGTGGCTAGTTTTCTTTAAATAAATAAATGAACTTACTACAAGGGAGGAGAGTTGCAGTCATGTAAGAAAAAGAAGGAAGAAAAGGCATGGAAGCTAAGAAGAATAAATAGAGTATGGAAGAGCACAAAATAACAGAAAAAAGTTGATTGTAATACAATGGACAAAATTCAATTTTGAAATATACCAGGGAATACAGAAAAAAAAAAAAATACGTATGTTCATAGGGATATGTAAAAAAATCAGTCCTATTAATTCAAGGGGAGAGAAATAGAATATAAGTGATACAATACAATTAAATACAATACTATAATATAATGTACATTAAGCAATATAATAAATGCATATGAAATATGTATCTTGGTTGATAAATGTTCATATTAGGGAGAACATAAAAACAGATTCAATATAATGGTCAGAATGAAACAATTTAGGAATACAAATATACAGCATTATAAAATACAAAAAAGTATCCAACAAATTCAAAGTTATGCTAAAGGAACAATAAATGATGTTAGTCAGTGACAAAGGCTTTGAAGTCAGGAACTTTGATGAATGTCTACAGATAAACAGCAAAAATAATACCATTAGCAAAAATCAACAGATTGAAATCTGTGCAAAAATCAACAGATTGAAATTCTTTTCTACTCTAGGCACAAAGCCCGAAATTTTTGGGGAGGCATCCAGTCGATTAGATCGACCCCAGTATGCAACTGCTACTTAATTGATTGACCCCAAAAGGATGAAAGGCCAAGTCAACCTTGGTGGAATTTGAACTCAGAACATAAAGACAGACGAAATATTGCTAAGCATTTCACCCAGTGTGCTAATGTTTCTGCCTTGAAAGTAATATATTACATGAATACAGTAAATAAAAGTTTATTCCAAAATATGGACTAAAGTTTACATACATGCACATAGAGAATGGTACCTTCATATGTTATAGATGCACTGAAGCAGTATTTACTAGGAAATAGATAATCTTAAATGTCCAGATGGCTAACTAGAAGTAGCCAAGGTAAAAATTGGTTGGAAAAAATTCAGGGAGCTACTACCACTGCTGTCAACAAAAGTCCTTTCCTTCAGCATAAACGACAGAATGTATGGTGCCTGTATTAGAACTATAATGCTGCATAGTAGAAAGACATGGGCCTTGAAAGTAGAGGATTTCATACGACTAGAAAGAAAGAAATGAGCCTCCTCCATTGGATGTGCAATGTAAGTGTGCATGAATGGCTGTACAAATGCGGTAAGAGAAAAATTGGGCACAAGTGGAATTAAATGCAGAGTTCTAGAAGGAAGACTACACTAGTACTTATGGACATGATGGAATTTTGGAAATATGATCAACAAAAAATCAACCTCTGACTTAAAAATAATATTTGTTTGCCTGTACTTGTTGATGAGCTTAAAAGAGTAAATGTGGCATACAGGAGAGGAGAATTCGTTGGTTTAGACATGTGATGTGTATGAGTAAAGACAGCTGTATACAGAAGTATCCATCACTGAAAGTGGATCGTACCTGTAGAAGAGGAAGACAAGGGGTGAGGTGGTGAAGACTGATCTTACAATGTTAAGGCTCATGGAAGAAATGACAATAGACCAAAATGTATGGTGATATGAGGTTCTAGAGAAGGTTCAGTGAAACTAAGTGGTAGAAGCATTGTGTCCCACCCACATGTACCAACAAAATTTTCACACACCCTGCTCCAAGAAACCAAACTACATCTCTTCTAAACTGCATCTTTCTTTTCCTCACATTTCCTCTTCATAAACTATGATTGTCTTCCAATCCCCTTCCCTGCCCACACTGCTCTGATTACTGTATCACTGTTTTCCCCACCCCATTTTTATACCCAGGTTTTCACCAGTCACTGCAATCTTCACTCCCTGCTTGCACCTTCTAGGCAATACCTGACTGTATATTATGACCTCTCACTTCCTTACTTTACCATCACATCTATGCTCTGATCCTTGTTACTTGTATACCATGGCACTTCACTATCTCTCTCCTGCTCTCTCTTGCACTTTTACTGTTTCTCATTCTCTCTCTCTCTGTATTCTGTTCTTTCCTCTGGGTGGGTAGCCATGAATCTCCTTTACAACAGTACACCTGTTTCTGCCCTCATTCTTGATTATTCTCTCTCTCCCTTTCTTGCTTTTCTCTCTGACTAGGTAACCAAGTATCTCCTTTACATCTGCACACCTGTTTCTGTCCACTTTCTTATACCTCTCTCCCCCCTCTCACTGGGTAACCATGTACTTCCTCTATAGCAAGATACCTGTTTCTATCTCTATTTCTGTCATGCTCTAACCTTTCATCATTTGACACCAGATAACCCACCCCCAATCCCCCCACTGTTATAGCAAGGCACCTGTTTCTTATTTCTTTATTGCCCACAAGGGGCTAAACATAGAAGGGACAAACAAGGACAGACAAAGGGATTAAGTCGATTACATTGACCCCAGTGCATAACTGGTACTTAATTTATCGACCCCGAAAGGATGAAAGGCAAAGTTGACCTTGGCGGAATTTGAACTCAGAATGTAACGGCAGACGAAATATCGCTAAGCATTTCGCCTGGTGTGCTAACGTTTCTGCCAGCTCGCCACCAAAAAAAAGATGCTTTGGCAATTTCACTCTTTCACTTTAATAAGACACCTATTTCTGCCTCTCTGTCACACTCCAACCTTTCATCCTATGACACAAGTTCCCTCCTCAAATGCCCCTGCCCTTCTTAAATTTTTTCTTTGTCTTGCGAGTTACTTGGTGACCCTGCCAGTGTTGGTGCCATGTAAAAAGCATCCAGTCCACATTATAGAGTGGTTGGCATTTGGAAGGGCATCCAACTGTAAAAATGATGCCTAAACTAACCTCGTCTATGCTAGTGTCACATAAAACGCACTGAGTCCACTCTGCAGTGTTTGGTGTTTGGAAGGGCATCCAGCCATAAAAACCCTGCTAAAACAGACACAGTAGCCTGGGGTAGTCTTCTACCTGGCCGGCTCCTTCTCAGCGGTCTTACCCATGTATGCATGGAAGATGAACATTAAATGATGATGATGATGATGGAAATATTAGCACCAAGTAGTGTTTAGGCATAAAAAAATTTTGGTTAGTTAAAATATGGTAAGATCTGGACACTAACCCTTTCTATGATTTGCCCCAAATATCTAATTTTAGGTAAAAAGAAATAACACTTGTCTGCACTCAGTTTGAACCTGTATTCACTTAGTTTTTTAAATACCTTTTTCACATGTTGTACATACAGACTTCTTGATTCACCCTTCATGAATATGTCATTGAGATATGCAACTGCAAATTCACAGTCAGCTAACATTACATCCATAATCTATTGGAAGATTGCCGGTTTGACTTTTATACCAAATGGTAACCTGTTATATTTATACAGTCCTTTATGTGTGTTAATTGTTAGGTATTTAGAGCATAATTTGTAGATATACATCAGAGAGATCCAATTTAGAAAATATCTTGCTACCGTTTAATTTCACAAATATGTCCTCCAGAGTAGGAAGCGGATAGTTGAACATTCTAAGACATTCATTAATAAGCCTAGTGGAAAAATCAGAACACACTCTAATTTTATTATTCTTTTTCTTAACGCACACAGTTGGAAATTTCCATTGAGAATATTCCACTTTTTGGATAACTCCAATTCTTTCTAGTCTCTCTAACTCTAAGTTTATCTGTTCTAATGCTGCATATGGCACATTTCCTTTTGGTTTAAAAATTGGTATTGCATCCTCTTTTATCCCCAATTTTTTTCTTTTCAAACATGTATCTAGTTTGTCTGAAAACATGCCTGGGAATACTTTAATTCTTTTTGCAGTTTGTCCGGGTCAGTGTTAGAACTTGTGCTTGTATCTATTACATTTTTGCAATAGTGATTAATGGGTAAAGTGTCACGATCAGACAAATTATAATGTAAGAAAAAGGGGGTAAACTTCTGATCGCAACAACAAAGTGTTCAAACAGGGAAGTAAATGTTCATATATGGAGATTATGTCCAGTCTCAATTGTTTCAAGGTAGGTGGTGAACGGTCTGACCCGTATGCAGCTCCGTCTCTCGTTCTAGTTCTAACAGCGCCAAGCTCCCGCTGTCTTCCCCACTCCCCTTTTTAACAGGAAGTACGAGATTACCTGCCTTGCTTGTTAACAGGAAGTGAATGAGGTTACCTGTCTCATATTATGCTAACTTCCTGTATATATATTTGGTTATTCATACCAACGTTATTTCACTTCTGCCAAACGGTCGTTGACAAACATTTATTCCGCCACCTTCGAAAAATATAGGGTAAGTTCTCACCCTTCATTATATTATAGGTATACATAACAAAGGATGGAATGTTTCCATCCAATTCGTTCCAAATAGGTTATTGGTATTATTTAGAAAGTCACATTGCAATTGAATTCACAACTAAACAACAATTTTCTTCCTGAAACACCTCTCATAGCTTTTGTAGTTTTACTTAGTACTGGTTTACCTAATGCACTCCATGTTTTGTCATTTAAAATAGCTATGAAGCTGTAAGCTGATGTTTGTTCCATTTATTTTTATGTTTACAAACTTTCTATGTAGTTCATTATCCTTATCATTTTCAGATACACCATATCATCATTTCAGTGACAAATTTAGATAAAGTAGTTCATCACTCAGTTCTCAATGACCACAGCAAGAACAATATTACCAGACCCATGCCTCATAATGATAACAGCACTGATGGCAGCTCCAGCAACACCAACTGCAACAACAACATCTCCAGGCTCCTGAAGATGACCAAAGATGCATCAGAAATGTGAACATAACCAACACTCAGCTGCAACAGACTTCAAGTGGCACCTGTACAACCACAGGTCCTCTCTCAGGATTCCAAAAAGACAGTTCATCACACTCCTGGTCAGCTACATGTGGCACCTCATAAAATATCAAGTGGAGGATCATAGAGCAGCCGGGATCCTACATTTATGGGAGTGGATATTGCATGCTCTGCATAGCTGAGCAAGCAAGCATTCTCAAAGACACCCTGAAATCAGGTTTACTGAACTCTCACCAGGAAATTTACAGTTCCTGTATCCATTTCAAACATTACTTGCTACAAGAATGGGATTCCCATTCTTCGATTAGATCTAGCAAGGTCCCTATGAACTAAAAGCAATCAAAAAACTGAATTCCATTCTCCCATTTTGGCCCAGATGAACCAGTCTAAGGGAGATAACTTGTTCTCGCTCATCTGGATTGTTTATTCTTTGGCTACTTACTAACTAACTGTACATAACAGATTCCTGCCTCCCAGAGTTGAAGAGTTGTATTTGTCTTCAACTTTAGAGTCTGATGAGCTGTCCATGGGGCTAGACCCTTTATGGATATGAAACCATTGGTCACTCTATGACTAAACATAAACTTAACTTTAACTGCATATAAATACATTACTGTTCTATGCTTTAGACTGTGCCTTTTTTCCGGATATATAATACATTGATAATTGCTTATCTTGACAGATGATAGTCATCCCAACACAAACACCACATCCCATTATATAGCCCTCCATTGATGAGCCCTTTTAAGATCAGCTGCTGACTGATGGGGTTTAAAACACAAGTGACAGATATTATTCAAATTTATTCTACATCTTTGCCCTTTGCAATCTGATTCTGGAGGAATGTTTTTATGAAGCAGCATGTCTTTTTTAAGTCCAGTATTGTCTTACAAGTTTTGTGACATATGACACAAATTGAAAGAGGTAGTTGGGTTTCAAGATTATTACCTGCCTGGGCATTTTGATTTTCATGTGACTTCATATGATTCATGTGCCTTGCTTTTGACAATAGAACATGATTGCACATAATACATATCCAATATTCACTGTTGATTTCAGTTCCAATTGTTCCTTTCCAACAGGTCCTTTTAAGCTCAGAGTGCTGAGCAATCTTTTCCTCCCAGCTGTTGCAACCAGTCATAACAGCACCTCTCCACTTGTTCTGATCCAGAGCATCAGTTTCCCATTCATTTTTGTTCGTATCAAGTTTCTTCAGGTTTTCTTTCACACAGTCTTTATACCTTTTTCCTTGGGTTATGCTGTGGTTGCTTACTTGAGTTGAGCTCACCATAAAAAAGATGCTTTGGCAATTGCTCATCTTTCACTCTAATAACATGTTCAGCCCATCTCATTTGAGTAAGATGACATGTTCAAATGAGCTACAATGTGCCATGTGCAAAACTTCTGTATCTGGTATGAAACATTGCCACTTGACTCCCAAGATACACCTGAGGCACTTTTGGTGAAATCTCTCCAGCATTTTCATATGATGCTTGTGGGTGGTCCATGGCTTACTCAAATATAGAAGTGCAGTCAATACACAGGTTTTATAGACATTGATTTTTGTCACTTGGTAAGGTTATTTCTACATTCTGTAAAAACTATAGCCAGCACTGATTTTTGTTACAACATTTTGTATCCAAGATGTCAGGTGTAAACAAACAATGAGATCGAAGATGTAAAAAGGGTAACAGACCCTCATATGCCCAGCAGTTTGTTATTGGATATACCAATTTTACATATTAAACACATTCCTAAAAGCTGATACATAAATATTAATGACTTGTAGGAACATGGTATTTTGTTATGCAACCATAACATACTATAAAGTATATTAAATGTATTTATAAGTCAATACCATATAGTGATGTAAAGTGCACTGCTAACACAGCAAAACATGGTTTTGACTTAAGTGTTTAATATACTCTCTAGTATATTATGGTTGCATAACGAAATGCCATGTCCCTACAAGTCATTAATATTTATGTACTAGCTTGCAGGAATGTTTTTAATATGTAAAATTGGTATATCCAATAACGTTACACTGCTGTATTTAGTGGCTATGTAGGCAATGTGTTTGTGGATGATTAAGGAGTTACATGGGTGCTGATGAAGGAGCAAAAACTCCTGAAACAAGGCATATATGCCCATTACCCTTTTTACATATTTGATCTCATTGTTTACACCTGACATCTTGGATACAAAATGTTGGAACAAAAATCAATGCTGGCTATAATTTTTATAGAATATCTGTAGAGATAATCTTAACAAGTGATGTAAAGTGCACTGCTAACACAGTAGAACACAGTATTGACTTATAAAAACGTTTAATATACTTTATAGTATATTATGGCTACATAAAATACCATGTCCCTACAAGTAATTAATAACTGATTTTTGTCTACAAAGAAATACCTCTATCTACCAATACCTGCTTTCTCAGCTTTCCAAATGCAACACTTCCCTTCCCAATTCAATAGTATATATCTGCATCAAGACCACCATCTCTTCACAATATGCTTTCAAGGTAAACAAAAGTATCAATAACTTCTAACCTTGTTCCATTCACAAAAATGTTTGGTTCAGAATATGTTTGTCCTGGCATGGGAGTAAACATTACTTTGGTTTTCCCAAGACTAACTGTGAGTCCTAAATGTACATATGCAGTGGAAAATCTGTCCATTGTATGTTACCAACAAATCTGTCCATTATATGTTACCAACAAATCAGAATCATCAGAGTAAAGCAATTCTCTAACTAGTGTTTTGAAAGTTTTTGCTTTGCAGTTAAACCAGGTAATATTAAAAATGCAACCAGATGTTCAAAATCTGATTCTGATTCCCCTGTTGGAATTCTTGAAAGCATACCAAATTAATGCAGCAAAATAAATAGAGAAAAGTGTAGGGGCAAGAATATCTCCCTGTTTGACACCATTGTCCACTGAAAATTCATGAGATAGTTCACCATTAAACACTACCTGAGCTTTCATGTTTCTATGTAGTTCCTTAAAGATGCATACAAAATGTGTTGGGCAATCAAGTTTACACAAAATGATCCACAGTGCCTCCCTGTTTACCATGTCAAATGCCTTAGTTAAATCTATGAAGACCTGGTATAGTGGCATTTGCTCCTCTAAGCATTTCTCCTGAAACTGCCTCACAGAAAATATCATGTCTATTGTTCCTTGCCCAGATCTGAAACCTCACGAATCACATGTGAACACACATTTTCAACGAGACGATCTAACATGATCCTTGAAAGTATCTTCCTAGTATGTGCCAAGAGAGTTATTCCTCTAGAATTACCACACACTGATTTTGGGCCCTTGTATAGAAATTGGAGTGGCACAGGGGATTATTTTCAAACATAAGTTATCAAGCTATGAATTTCAGATGAAATATGATCCCTGCTTTCAGAATTTCAACTGGAATGCTGTCCAGTCTAGGAGCTTTACCTGATCTTAATTTATATAATGCCATTACTTCTTCAACTGAAGGTATATTATTTGTGTGTTGCACTATCTCTCTTTGCAGAATGTTATTTATGATACCCATGTTTACAACAGGATTGTGGAAAAGATCTGCGAAGTGTTTTCTCCGTCTATTCATTTTTCTAAGAGGATCTTTATTCTGGGTTATATATATATGTTGTGGAAAGAAAATACAGTCTATTATTTTGGATAAAAATTCATGGTTATTTTTAACCTTTATGTTATGCTCATTGATTGAAAGTCTGTATGCCTCACTAAGTCTCTCCATAATATTTACAGTTCCTAAAAGTGACAGTGAGACCATATTATCAATGTGCTGCTTTGACTTCTCATGCTTTTCAGTTTCTTCTTACATTTTGTTTAAATTTTTAAAACAATCTTTTGTCCACATTACATCTCCTCCAAACAGCAAACATGGGAAGCAAAACAGTGCATTTTTACTTCACAGCTGCAAAGCCAACTTTTCCGTTGGTACCATTCAGAATTAAAGCTATGAATATATTTCTTGTTGCTTATGCCTGGCTGAGATATTTGGAGATCAGGTGTTGAACAGTCTCTTTTCTTAACTGCAACTTTCTCATGAAGAGACAGCTGTGAAAACTTAAGCTGTTGAAGTTCACTTAGTCACAGAACTTATTTCTAAGAGATGCAAGGAGGCCATGGTTAAATGTGATGCATTTGGTGCTTCGCTTAAACATCTCTGTGCTGAGACTGAAAATGGCTTGAATATATAAGAAAGCTTAGCAGATATACAAACAGCTATATTGTGTTATTCATGAGAGAACAAATGGCAGGGTAAATCTAGTTTTGTTATTAAAAGTGAATCTACTCAAGTGAGGTTAGATGTCAAGTATTGATAATATCAATCAACTGCGGATAGCTATTGTTTTGGCTGTCAACTTGTGAGGTCTTATTGTTCTTAACTACAAACAATAGCATTACCTAGCTAAGGGGAAATTGAGGATTTGATTTCAATTCTAGTGTTAGTTAGTCTGCAAATGAAAATATATTCCACACGTTAGTTACAAAGTCAAATCAGGCAGTCTTATTTGTTGACCGAATACTGCCGCAAATTCCCTGTATGATTACCAGTTTGTATCAGTTTGTGTTTTAGCCAATGTTTGTCATTGAATATGTCATCACTCTGCCATATCATACTTGGTCAAATGGACAAACAGAGCATCTTGTTGACATTTTCAAAAGAGCATTGAGAAAGGTGAACAATGAAGTAATGGACGATCTTGCACTTCAACAGTTTCTGAGAGTGTACTGAGTAACACCTAATCTGAATACCTCATTTGGAATATCACTTGCAGAACTGATGTTTGCTAGAAAGATCAGATTCATCTTTGATAACCTGATACTGAGTGAAAAAATAGAAAAAAGGCAACCAACAAAAATACTTCCAAATTCTTCAAGTTAGGTGACAAAGTTTCTTTTTTTTAACTTATAGATATGGTAAAGAAAGCTGGAAGGATGGTGTAATTATGAAACAGATTTGAAGAATGTTATTCCTGGTAAAAAGAAAAAATGTTGAACATACAAGACATTAACTAACTTAAAAAAAAGATTCATAGAAAAAACAGTAAAAAAAAAAATGAAATCCCCATGGAAGTATTGTATGACACATTTGAGGTACCAACACCTGAACAATTTGAAGCTACATGTTCTAGCACCAGAAAACGGAGAAGAATAGAAAGAGTGAAATTGAACCCTAAGCATAAGAGATATTAAAATTATGAGCGGAGTTTAATTCTCAAACAGGGAGAAGTTAGGGGAGACTAATTCTAAAAAGGGGAGATGTTGTGGAAGGATTCTAGCTACTCACCAGGTGACTAAAGGTGGACTGACTCATTGTTATAAAATAAAGAACTGTGAGAGATTGGCAGTTCAGATTGGTAAGCAGTTCACCGTGAGCTGTTGATTGAGAGTGTTGAGTCTCATGTAATAGTGATCATAGTGCATCGTGTAAATACTTTCTTTCCCTCCTACTTCATTAAATTATATATCCAACACTAGGAT
>NC_068995.1:26952436-26953065 GCF_001194135.2 Octopus bimaculoides
ATATATATATATATATATATATACACACACACATTCTGAGTGAATCTTCCATGTGTTATCATGTACCTCTTTGTGACAATGTAAACTTTCATTTAATCAAGATATCCTTGGCCTGAAGAGTAGCCTGTGGTATACACCTTGCTTGAATATTTACCACTTCTGAGGTTCCACTTGCTATGAAACATATGTATCCCAGGTCTTATCTCCATTCCTCAACTCTTGTATATATATGAAGGCACAAGAGTGGCTGTGTGGTAAGTAGCTTGCTTACCAACCACATGGTTCCGAGTTCAGTCCCACTGTGTGACACCTTGGGCAAGTGTCTCCTACTATAGCCTTGGGCCGACCAAGGCTATATGTATGTGTGTGTGTGTATTTGATCCCCAACATCGCTTGACAATCGATGCTGGTGTTTACATCTCTGTAATTTAGCAGTTCAGCAAAAGAGAACGACAGAATAAGTATTAGGCTTACAACGAGTAAGTCCTGGGATCGATTTGCTCCAGTATGGCCACAGTCAAACGACTGAAACAAGTAAAAGAATAAAAGAATATATTTATCTTGAGAATGTGTGTGTGTGTGTGTGTGTGTGTGTGTGTGTGTGTGTGTGTGTGTGTGTGTGTGTGTGT
>NC_068995.1:26953367-26955262 GCF_001194135.2 Octopus bimaculoides
TATATATATATATATGTATATATATATATATATATATATATGTATATATACACATATATATGTGTATATATGTGTGTATATGTATGTATGTATGTGTATATGTGTATATGTATTTGTGTATGCATCTATGTTTTCACACATTTATATGTATGTGTTGTCCAACCTACTATCCGGCAGCGTCCAACTCTCTAACGGTTTTTTTCAAATGAATCACGTCATAACCTTACGTTTAAGATGATTCACATGCTTTCCCTGATGAGAAGGTTACAATTTTAATATCACAGATCCCTATGGATCACATAGGTTGTAATCCTTTGAAACATATGTAGGAATAAAGTATGCAATTATAACATGCGTTTTCTCCATTCCTTAAATTTTTAAATATACTCAAATACCCAAAATTTCAAGGAGTTCCTGCCTTAAAAACAGGAACAACACCAAAGTTATTTTGTGTTCTTTGCTACATTGGTTTCTATTAACCCATTTATTCTATCCGAAGAATTATTATTCATTAAGATAGAAGAAATACATATATATATATATATATATATATAGATCTATATGCATACATGTATATGTATACATATGTGTAGATGTACATGTAATATGTACACATATATACATGAATACAGATATCTATACATATATACACCCATACACACACACACATACACATGCACACAAACACACACATTAGTTATTTGGGTTTTTTTTATCTAGAACTACGTCAAAAGTACTGAATGGATCTTTATGAAATTTGGAAATTATATTCTATGCATAACAGCCATAACCCCCATGAAAATTCATATGTTTTTGATGTTGATGAAATTTTAACCATACATATTACACACAAATAAAGTAATATTTCTAAAATTTCTTCTTCTTAGAAGTTACAAAGACTCCTTCATGGGAACTTCACACCCACTATTTAATCATTTTTCCTAAGCAAAGACGAATACAGTTGTACTATTGGAAGCTATGGGGTCACCCGAACAAAACAGATGAGCATTATTTCTAATTCAACGGTACAACAGTGTAAGACTATCCTTTCAGATATAGTTACATTGTGATTTCTGCAATGTGGTACATAAATTGTCAAGTAAATGAGATGCATCTTTGCTTCCACTGATTCACTTGATAAGTGTTGAGTAAAATTATTTCGGTGCAGACCTCCTTTGAGTCTTTTTATTATCACTGGGTCACACATAGTCCCCACTTGGTAACATTGATTTCAAGGCCTTCCCAGATGAGTGACTGGTTGTTCTAAGATTGTAAAATTTTTCTGCCCAGTTACCTAGCGGTATAGTGGTCATTTGCAAACTCCAGAGGCGACACTTTCATTTCCCTTTACTCCAAACGTCACCCGTTGTTATTTCAATTGGCTCATGCCCTTCCAATTGCTATACATCCGTAATGCATCTTACAGCTGTGCCTGTCACCTGTAAGGTGAGGAATCCTACATTGGGGAGTAGTGACGACTAGGCTAGGGTAGCTGACTGATTATCGGGATCATTCGTCTTTTGGTTTCTTGTAGCTTTGCTCTCTTTTACAAACCCAGTGAACAAACATATATTTCCTATTTCAAAGAAATTCAAATACATATTAGACCCAAGTTAAAAACATTCCCAACAATTCAACTTCTCTGGATGACATTAACACATCCACCCCCAATAGGGGTCTTAACTCCCACATTTTTCAGTTCCATGAGCTCCATTTTTCAGGAGCAAAATCCTATTTACAGGGTCCATAATACTGGAATTTTGGAATGTGCGCATAAATATCAGATATATAAAGATGAGAATGTGTTTGTGTGAATCCCTAAAACTCGACAACTACACAACCAATTTCATTCCAAATTAACACATGCCTTACTTAGGGTCCATGTAGTGTCTTAG
>NC_068995.1:26955564-26960125 GCF_001194135.2 Octopus bimaculoides
TCTTAACTCCCACATTTTTCAGTTCCATGAGCTCCATTTTTCAGGAGCAAAATCCTTTTTACTGGTTCCAGAAGACTGAAATTTTGGAATATGCACATAAAGATCAATAGTATGGGATACATGTCTCATAATTTGAATTTTCTGAGGGTGTGTGTAAAGAGGGAAAGAACCCTCATGTGCAATTTTGATGAAATTTGAATCATATGTATTCCAGTTCCTTAGAAAATATAACAGAAAAGTCTCATTCTTCAATTGCATGTAACATGGGCAACGTCGGGTATCTCTGCTAGTATATATATATATGCACAAACACACACATGCCTTCATATATCTATCACAAACCCTAACCTCAAACCTCTCCTATATTTCTCTCCACCATTTGCCACAGCCACCTCTGTCCAGCCCACTCACTCAGTCTAAACCCCTACATCATCTCATGTCTCAACATAGCTTGGCCACCATCTCTTTCACTATCACTCTCTTTATCTTACTCTATGATACACCCACTCTTTTTATTTTACTTTCTAACTCACTTTTTCTTTTCTAGCTGGTGTATTTATGTATCTACTCTACTGCAAGACATCTATCTCTGTCCCTCTATGCCTTTAATCTCTCAACTGACATAAAGCCACCCCCACCTCAATACTACTCCCCCTCTCTGTTGAGGGAATTTTGTCTTGCATGGGACATGGTGATCCTGTTGGTGATGATGTCACATAAAATGCACTGGTGCCAATGCCATGTAAAAAGCAAAGGTGCTGGTGTCACATAAAAAGCACACTGTACACTGTAAAGTGGTTGGCATTAGGAAGGGCACCCAGCTGTCAAAACCATGCCAAAATAGACAATGGTGCCTGGAGTGGCTACCCACTTATCAGACAGGCAGGCCAACATTCCCTCTGAGCAGGACACCATTCTGTTGGAAGGTTACCCACTTGTAGCAGAGCGCATAAATACATATCTAAAGTGGGTACAGGCATGGCTGTGTGGCTAAGAAGTTTGCATCCCAAATGTGTGGTCTCACAGTGTGACACCTGTATCTTATACAACATCTCCAGGCCAGCTAAAGTCTTGTGAGTGAATATGGTAGACAGAGACCAAAAGAAACTTGTTGTGTGTGTGTGTGTGTGTGTGTGTGTGTGTGTGTGTGTGTGTGTGTGTGTGTATGCATGCACGTGTGTGTCTGTGTGTATATTCTTGTCTTGATATCAAGTGATGGTTGTAAATAAGCATCACCATCATAAAAGCAATGTTGTTTGTTTCCAGAACTCTGTAGAAAATATGTCTGGCTATGGGGAAATATTACCTTGCTTGTAAACAGGTGAGGGTTGATGAAAGGAGCATAGAACATTTGTTTCAATAAATTCAATGTGACCCATGCAAGCATGGAAAAGTAGACGTTAAATGATGATAACAATACATATATATGAATACACACACACATCACTGTATTGACCAGGCTATTGGATGTTATACATCACTGATCACAATGTGCTTCCAATTCTCTCTTGATTGCACCAATTTTTTTTCCAACATGGTTCCAATCATTTAACTAAATCATTTTCTCAATATTGAGGAGGCCTTCAAGTGACCTTTTCTTGGATACCATTTGGCAACTGTACAGGCTTACCTGTTGTCTATGAAACTGTGATGTGTCTGGCCCAATGGAACTTGTGATTTCAGTATTCTGTGATCATATCATTCACTGTGCTCTTTTCTTGAATTTTCTCATTTCAGACATACTGTCATAATGATATTCTTAGTATGGATCTTTCCGTGGTCCTTTGCACTGTAATCAAGTGATATTTTCCCCTTTTTACAGTAACCAATGTCTTACTTGCTAATAAAGACACAGGTAGGATGATACTATTGAAGAGTCTGCCTCATTTGAGCTTATCCAGCTTTTCTTTCAGCACATCTTTTATTGAGGTAAAAGCCTTGTTGACTAAGTGTATATTCACTGTGTGCCCTAAATAGATGTACTTCTTTACTTCTTCAATTTCATTGCTTCCTACCTCTATTTGACCTTGTACTACATTCTCAGACCACATGTATTTTGTTTTTATGTGGTTCCTTTTAAGATCTAGTGCTGACCTGTAGGTGTCCAACTCTGTCAGCATGGTCTGCAGCTGATTTATGGTTTTGGCAATGAGTACAATGTCACTGAAAATCAGAGATGTGTTAGCAGCTTGCTGTTGATGTTCACACTGCCCCGATGACCAATTCTAGACATGCAGTGAAGAGTTTTGGAGAGATGGCATCTCTTTATTTGATACCCTTCCCAATTAGAACTCTTACAATAGCAGAGTTAAATTAGCAGTGCATCCAGAGTTCACATCTGAGTGCTTTGGTGCATTGCACTTTGACACCTTGCATTTCCAGAGAGTTTAGCACCACACTAATCTTGATACAAATGAAAGCCTTTTTGTAGTTGGCAAAAGCAATGTATAGAGGTAGCTTGTATTGGTTCATTTGTTCTATAAGTGAATGTGACCCATCATATTGTAGTTATTATGGAAACTTGCTTGCTCCATTAACTGCTGGTCATTGAAATGTTCTGATACCCTGATGAGTGTGACCTTTGTAACTAGCTTATTGCAGTGAGACAAGAGGTATATGTGTCAATAATTTCTTATGTCTTTTTTATCACCCTTATGAAGCAGGATGGTATTTGATGCTTTCACAAAGAGAGTACTTTCCTTTCCTTCAGATAGTGATTGAAGCTTAGAATGAGGATTTTCCATCCCTTCACATCTTTGTTGATATGCCATCTTTTCTTAAAATTTTGTTTGCTTTAATCAACTTGAGAGCATTTTCAATTTCACTGACCACTTTTCCATCTTTTAGAATTTTCATTTCCTCTGCATTCTGCATAAGCTTCTCCAATCTATAATTCTCAAAGATATTGTCTGATTGAGTTACAGAGAACAAGATATTTAGGGTGTTCTTTCATGTTCCTCTTCATAATTGTCTGTTTCCCTAGCATATTCTTCATTTCCTTTGAGATTCCTCCATTAGGCTCCTGCAGTTTTCACCTTTTATTTGTAGCTTTTAATTTTCTGGTCCAGTGAATTGTAATCATCATCAATCTCTTCAGGCTGACTCCAAACTGCCCCGATGTGTTGATTCTTCATAAAGATAATGCAGGGCTTTCTCCTTGATTTTGCTGATCATAATCTTTGCCCATAGCAAGTGATGAACACTACTGGTGATGAATGGCACTATCACTGAGACATCCTGCATTATGTGTCATTTGTCAACCAGGATATAGTCAATTTCCTTTTTGTACTGAGTGTTTCAGGCTATCCAGGTCTATCTCCTTCCAGATTGCTGCCTGAATATGTTGTTCTCAATCTAAAAATCTTCTTGCCTCTGCCATAGTAATTAAACATTCCCCTCTTTTGTTTCTCTTTCCCAATCTAAACCTTACAGCATATTTCTTTCCCTGCTGTCCTTTTCCATCCTTTGTGTTGAAATCTTCATCACTATAGTGTAAATGGATTTGTGAGCTAGCACTTTATCTAGCTCTTGGTAGAATTCTTTCATTTCATCATCTGCACTGCATTTGTGGGAACATGGATCTGGATGATCTTTAGGGTGGAATTTCCTGGGAGACAAACATCTAACACTCTCATGCATGAAAGAAGACAATTGTCAAAGCTTATTCTTTGCTTTTGATGAACCTTGTTTCACCTGTTGCTCTCACACTGCTTGCTTTTCACAGTCTTATGACACTTTCATCGGTCCATCTCATTTATTTCTTTCCTTTGATCTATTCTGCAAACTTTAAGTACATTGCAATTTATCTTCTTTTTCTCCTCCATTAAATGGACCATTCTGGTTTTCCTTGCCCAAAACTTGCAGTTGTAAGTACATATACCAAGGGTTGTCTGATTCCTTGACAGCCTATGGGTACCTGAGATTCTTAGTAGCCCCTGGCCACTCAGATTCCCCTCCACTGCCATGAAGCAGTTTGACTAACCTGCAGAATGATTGTTAACTATGGTAGTGGGGCACATGCCTTGGCAGATCCAACCAAGCTACTGACCCCATAGAAAGACTGTCTCACTGAAGCAAGCATGTAGTTAGGCACTGAAGCTAGCTAAATGGCCTGCCTAGCCAGCACAGTGGCTTCACTTAAAAGCTACCTACATCACTTCTCTATCTCTGGTGTTATTTGACTACCATAATTACATGCAAGCAGAATAGAGACATATGACATCTCCTTCCTATCATTACCGTCTTTCTTTTCCGACCCCAGAACTGCTTCCATTCTTCATTATCTTCTTCTGGCCATGCCCTTAACACCCATTTTATCTGTTATCAATCCTAATGCCCTCACTTATCTAACATACCCCACCAGTCACTCCTATACCTCTCATCACCAATTACTACAGTCACTTCTAGCCTGTCTAATCATCTTTCTTCACATTCTAATGAAACTCACCTCTGTCTCCCTGGCGCACTCACCCAGTCCAATCTTCTGAATCAATTCACCCCACCCCACAATGATGATTATATATATATATGTATATGTATATATATATATATATATATATAT
>NC_068995.1:26960484-26962919 GCF_001194135.2 Octopus bimaculoides
CAGTTACTGTTAATACTTCATTTAGAGAATTAACATTGCTTGTTTTCACCCTTTTCGATATCAGTGAAGAATTTCACTGGAAAAGAAGATATAAGATTGCCAGGTTTTTGTCTCTCTCGCCAAGGTCAGCAGCTATCGGGCGCCGACGAAGGGAAATAACCCTGAAATCCGGATACGTTCGTGCTGCAGATCGAGGTGAGAGGGATAACTTCCCTTGGCAAACAGGACACAGTCGTGTGTCGATAAGCCAGCTGGAGGAGATGTCCTCCTGGGGCTAAAAGCAACAGTAACATCCACCCCTAGGGGTCAGCCACACTTAAGTGGCAATATACTACACTTTATATATATATATATATATATATATATATAAAGCTACTCTTGTTGCAAAACCATTACTTCTTTTATCAATCACCACATGACCATTCTTAATAAACTTAACAAGTGATAGCAAACCTAAATGTAATTTCAAAGATGTTGGAAGCTGTCCTTTAAATGGTAATTGTCTAATTAAAGGCATTGTATACTGGGTTAAAGTACAGATTGACAACATCCCTATATATCAAATCTTATATCAGTACCACATAAAACAACTTCAAAACAAGACTTTACTCACACAGAAATTCCTTCAAATATCCAGAGAAAAGTTGGTAATGAGCCTAGGTAAGCACATATGATAATTAAAAGAAGCTGATTCTGCCTCATTCATTTTGGAGAAAGCTAATCTTTACAGGCATGGGTTGTACTGAAATTCTATGAGATGTCAATTGTGCTTGAGTGAAAAGTATTTTATACTATTTCATGACAAATCTGCAATGAATCACAAAACAGAGATCTTGAATTTCTGCAGACATGCACCTAAGTTTATTTTGTGCTGTCAATTGATTCCATATGGATAGCCCATATAAGATTCACCAAACATTATTGATCTTTTAAAAAACTAAATTCTTTTAAATAACTTGGTTTTTGTTGGTACTTTATAGTGAGTTTTCCCCACTTCTTTTTCACATCATCAAACTTTGTTATACACAATTTTTTTGCTGCAGTATATTTGATGTGTTTCTTTCCAACCACCACCCTAATAATTCTAGACTTATGTCTTGCAAACCTTGTTAAATTCTATTTTCTTATTATCTAACTTTAATTTCATATTATCAATATTTCTTATTTTGTAACCATCTTTATATCCTGTTACAAGGGCTTTCTATTTTTGAAAATGTTTGTAGTTAGCATTCTTACTTGTTACTTGCTTATGACTGTCTGTCATGGGCAATCCAAGGCATTAATTCTCTTCCACCTCCAGCACATTGTTTCTCATGGGAGCAGACATGGCTGACAAGACCAATACAAGATAGGCAGACATTGTAACACTGAGGGCACTGAAAGTGACTCTGATCAACAGCCACAAGGGGTTGATGATATCTCCTCCTCTCTTCACACAGTCTCCTGTGTTTGGTTTCAAAGTGTGCTACTCCAGCATCACACATGGTCCTCCAGGCCTTCCGATTAACAGACAGGAGTTCCAACCAATTGGGAGGGATACCGCATAAAATGAGAAACTGCTTGAAATGATCATGAAAACAAAGTTTTGGATGTCCAAGAAGCCTACCTCCAGTGTTGATCTTGCTGATGAGGATCATCTTTGGGAGCCAGTTACCTGGCATCTGAATCATATGGCCAACCCAACATGTAGGCTATGTGATTCAGAGTTAGCATGCACAAATTTTCATACATACATGTATGAGCATGTAGACATATGGATATGTGCCTACACATGTATGCTTGTATGAGCCTACATTTATCATCATCATTGTTTAATGTCCGCTTTCCATGCTAGCATGGGTTGGACGATTTGACTGAGGACTGGTGAACCAGATGGCTACACCAGGCTCCAATCTGATTTGGCAGAGTTTCTACAGCTGGATGCCCTTCCTAACGCCAACCACTCTGAGAGTGTAGTGGGTGCTTTTACGTGCCACTGGCACAATGGCCGGTCATGCAGTACTGGCAACGGCCATGCTCAAAATGGTGTATTTTACATGCCACCTGCACAGGAGCCAGTCCACCGGCACTGGCAACAATCTCGCTCAAATGTCTTTACATGTGCCACCAGCACAAGTGCCAGGAAGGCGACGCTGGGCACAGGTGCCATAACGATTTCACTTTCGCTTGCCCCAACAGGTCTTCACAAGCCGAGTTATGTGTCCAATGAAGGAGACGACGTTGACATGGGTGCCAGTCGTTGAATTTAGTTCGATTTCGATTTCACTTGCCTCAACAGGTCTTTGCAAGCCAAGTTTAGTGTCCAATGAAGGAAAGGTATGCATAAGTGGGCTGGCTACACCCCTGGCAGAGGCCTTGGATTTAGGTCTCATTTGGCTTGCCGGGTCTTCTCATGCACAGCATATTTCCAAAGGTCTCAGTCAGAAGTCATCGCC
>NC_068995.1:26964079-26964825 GCF_001194135.2 Octopus bimaculoides
GTGTTGAAGCATATTCTGTTGTGTCTGGGGAGAGTCATTTTCTTATTGTGCCTTAAAATTTAACACACTCACCGGTAAAATTTCCACTTATTTCTTATTTTTATTTTCCTAAAATTTTCATTGCGTCTTGCAACCTTTTCAATAGTCTTGACTCTGTCCGTTATTTACGCTGCGTTCTGTTTTTGCTTTTGTTTGTTTTTGCGCATGTGTGTGTCTCAGTGTGTGTGTATGTATGCATGGATGTATGTGTGCATGTGTGTGTATGTATGTCTGTTTGTGTGTGCATATGTATATATGTATGTATGTGTGTGTATATATGTATGTATGTGTATGTTTGCATGTATGTATATATATATATAAAATTACACACACACACTGTATTTTTGCTTATATCTTTTACTGCATCCATGAGTTCAAGCTTGGTTTATTCATTCTCTCAAATTTCTGTTTTTTTACAGTCTTTCTATTTTCCTCACCCTCAGTATATGTGTATATTATCTCTCTTTATCACCAAGTTATTGATCTTTCACTTTTCCTACTATTTCACTACAGGCTATATTTGATACATAATATATATATATATATATATATATATATATATCGGCCATGATGAAATACCACAAGGTATAGAAAATACGTATTCGCCTTTATATATTTAATCCTTTATATTGAACACTCAATATTTCATATATTCAATAAGACATATTCCATATATTCAATAAGACATTCAATACTTTATTTCATTG
>NC_068995.1:26965352-26972483 GCF_001194135.2 Octopus bimaculoides
AGAGAGAGAAATGTAATGTTCTATGTCGTCTCTTCAATACTCCTCCCACCTTATCACTTTGATAGCAAATTACTCTTTTTCTTTCTCCGTTCTTTGTTTCTCACAGGACTTTGCTTCTCTGCTTTCCTACTTTTTTCTTTTCCTTTTCTTTCTTTATTATGAATATATTATTATTTGTCTACTTATTTTAATCTCAGCTATAACTCTTAATTTTAAATTTAGGCTTGCAATTTTTAAAATTCTTTTTTTTAAGTGCTGGTACTTATTCTATTGGGCTCTTTTGCTGAACCGCTAAGTTATGGGGATGTCAGCACACCTACATTGGTTGTCGAGTGATGGCAGGGGACAAACACAAAGACACACTCACATACATGCACACACATGCATAAATATACAACAGGCTTCTTTCAGCTTCTGTCTACCAAATCCACTCACAAGGCTTCGGTTGGCCTGAGGCTATCATAGAAGACACTTGCCCAAGATCCCATGCAGTGGGACTGAACCCAGGACCATGTGGTTAGGAAGCAAGCTTCTTAAGACACAGACACACCTGCATGTATATAAATATATTTTTCCATTATGGTCAATCCCCACTTTCATCCCAAACAACTCAAATGCTCATTCATTTGTACTAGTCTGTATCATCATAACTGCCTAACAAATGGCTATATGAAACTCTTGAGTAACAGTTTTTCAGTTTTAAAATACTAGTATATATGTGTATGTGTGTGTGTGTATGAACACACACATACTAGTAAATAACATGCTAGTGGAACACACACATACTAGTAAATAACATGCAGGTGCAGGGTGATAATATTCTTAAATGCACTTGGAAATGTGCAGTAAATGATGAGGTGGAGCTTAAAATATTGCTGCTGGAATGCTGGAATTTAAAAATTTTCCAGGATAGGCTACATTTCCATCTTATACAAATGTTTCAATGCATTCCCATTATCCATCATATTTTTTTATAAGGGGTAAATATAGGAAATTCTCAACCACATTTTATTCACAGAGGAGTTAGAATCTAAAGAGAAGGGCATACGGTTACATTTGAATGAAACTAAAAACAAGATATATTTTTTTACTTCAATTACAACTTCAACTGCAATATTTTTAAGGTTCCACTTCTAATCCTGTTCTTTTTTCACATTCAATTAATTAAAAATGATATCATTCCTGCACCTTTTCTACAAGTCCACTATTTTTATTGGCAAAAAAGAATTATTACTGAGAAAAACTAAAGCAAAAACTATAAAAGATAAAAAAACTTTAAAAAACTGTAAAAAATATACAAGTTGAATTTTTGGGAAAACTTAAATATATCATAAAAAACTAAATTTTATGAATTGACATTGTGAGAATTGAAGTTGAGGTATCGTCCAGTGAAGGTCGGCTTGCAGTATACAGATGTCCTGAATCCATACTAGGTGCATGTTATTAATACATCCAGGAATGCTAGCTGATTGTCTTTTTCCTTTTCCATTGTAAACTGTATCGATGGCTTCATTGAGTTCACATAATCTAACAGCACTTGGACATCTTCCTGGTGGGGCCAAAGTATAAAGGTGTCATCAACATATCGCAGCCATAGGGTTGGTTTTAGTGATGTTGATCCTAAAGCCAAATTCTGAAAGTATTCCATGTATATATTGGCTATTATCGGTGATAATGGCAAACCCACTTCTTGTCGATATATATGAGTGTCCATACTGAAGTAGGTAGTTTCTACACAAAAAGTATGGATTCAGGACATCCGTATACCGCAAGCCGACCTTCACTGGACGATACCTCAACTTCAATTCCCACTATCCATACAGTGTAAAGAGAGGGATTGCTCAGTGCCTAAAACATCAAGCAAAGAATATAAGTAGCGATCGTGATACCCACCACAAAGAAATGATCAAGCTCAGTGACAATCTATTAAGCAACAACAACCCCAAAAACATACTATCCACTCCAATTATGTAGAAAAGAGAGGATGAAATCAATGAACTGTCCACAGTCTGTCTACCCTATATGAAAGGCCTCTCCAAAAAGATACAAAAGAAATGTGACCCATATGACATCAGGACAGTATTCAAGAGTAATACAACACATCGCAAATATCTCCTTCGAGTAAAACCACCAATACAAGAGAATATGACCAAAAACTGCATGTACTCTACCCCATGCAGCTGTGGTAGGTTAACCAAAGGCAAAACATGCAGCCCCCTCAAAATAAGGGTAGAGGAATGTCGCAAAGCTGTGACATGAGGAGATATTGATAAATTGGGTATAGCTGATCGTGTATGGAAAAATGGAGACCACCTCCCCCTGTGGGATGAAGTTAAAATAATAGACAGAGAACACCACTGGAAAATATGAAACCTGAAAGAAGCAGCACATATGCTAGGACACAACAACCTCCTAAGCAGACCGAGTGCAGATATGAATAGCATATGGGAACCAGTATTAAGGAAGGATAGGAAAATATTAGATTTATAAGTTCTAAAATTCACTCCATAATTGCCCATATGGCATAGTGGTTAAGAGTGCGGGCTACTAACCCCAAGATTCTGAGTTTGATTCCAGGCTGTGACCTGAATAATAATAATAATAATTACATGGAAAAATACCTTAGGAATGAGAACACGAGTTCAAAATTTCTCCAAGACACCTGATGAAGGCTGGAAGGTATATCAGCCGAAACGTGTTCACAACAAATAAGATGAGGACAAATATCCATCAAATGTAAATAATGAAAAATGTGTGTTTACATACAAAGAAAATTTTGATTTTTGCTTTTGCACTGAAAGAAGTAACATATAATATTTGTATTACAGTATGTATGCATATGTGTAATGAGAACAGTCATTTTAAGAATGTGTGTGTGATAAAATATCTTCGCTTACGAACCATATATCTTGTGTTGAGGTGAACAGACATGTGTGTCACACATGGGAGATTGCGCATGGAGTTGCAGAGAAGACATTGTCTTTGACCGAAGCTTGGCAGGAACTGAGAGTTCCTACAGTGTAGCTCAGAACAAGGTTAGTGTCTCAGAACATGGCTACTGTATCAAAGCGAGGCTAGATGCCTCAGTGATATATTTGTCTGCTGTGCAGGTCGACTCACATATTACTATGTAATATGTAGCTGTGATACAGACTTATAACTGTGGGATAAATGCTACTATGAAACAGAGTAGACAACAACTGTCTCCACATGATTTATTCCCAAATACTCTGCCAACAACTGTAACCCATCCAAAACAACTCTCAAGAAAACCATAACTTCTCAACAATTTCCTGTGACTCCATGAACTTATGAACGACACCTTTCAACTTCCTGTGATTTCTCATCTCTCACTCTCAGTCAAAACACGCTGCTACTTATACAAATTTGGCTAGTCCATTCTCACAGGAGGTGTCATGATTTTCACCATAACATCTCCCCTTTTGAGATTAGACTTCTGTAGGAAGTGCAAATTGTTTATTTAATTTTCTTCTTTTTTTTTCATCTCCCTTTTTTAAGATTTTAATTTCCTCAGTTTTAATACTTTTTACGCTTAGGGACTATTTCTAGTTCTTCTGTTTGTTTATGTTTTCTATTGGTGATCCACCTAGGTTCAACTTCTTTCGGCATTGGAACATCAAACAAGTCATAACAAACTTCCATCAGTATTTCTTTTCTTTTTTCGGTATGTCTAGTCTTCAACTGGTTCAAATGTCATTTGTGCACTCCTGTCCGAAATTTTAATATGTACATCATACTGCCTACTCCTTTTATCACTATACTGTCCTCCCAACCTTGTCTTCCACTTCCATTCTTATATATTTTGAAGTGAACTTAATCTTCCACATTAAAATACTTAGTTGTGTTTCTTGGATTTTCTCTATAAGTATTTTTTTGTAGGTAACAATTTATCAAAAATTGATTTTATCTTTTGGGTGCTCTGTGGGTGACTTGCCTGAACAGGTGTTCTGGTTAGGTGTTACTCTGTAAACACTTAAGAATTGAGTTAGTGCTGCACCATTGCCTAATTCATTTCCTGATTTTTTTTTAGTGCTCACTTGAATGTGTCTATGAGCCTTTCTGCTTGCCCATTTGATCTTGGGTGGTACAGCAGAGTAGAGATGTGATTGATTGCATATATCTCACAGAAATTTTTAATTTGTACCCTGAAAACTGTGTTCTGTTATCCAATACTGTGGCGTCCTGGACACAGTCACACAAAAAGTTTTTGAAGGAACCTTATTGTTACCTTCGAGGTTGGTTGACTGCATTTATATATCTCTGGCCATTTGGCCGTCTACTATGATCAGATAATACATACTGTTTACTGGTCCAGCAAAATCTATATGTAGCCTGGACCACGGATTGTCTGTTTTAGGACATGGTCGGAATTTCACCAGTGGTGCTTTTGCTGTGAGAGCACAACCTCTGCAGGATTTCATCAATTGTTCAATATCATGGTCCATAGTAGGCCAATACATGTAACTCCTCATTACTAATTGCATTCTTGAAATCCCTAGGTGTCCCATATGAAATTCACTCAATACACACTTTTGTTGTGTGGCTGCCACTACAACTCTTTGTGCATACATCAACACATTATAACACAGAGAATAATGGTTCACATTTGAGTTATGTCTATTTTTATTTTCTTTTATCTTTGGACTGAATTTGTCATTCTCAGATTTTAATTTTATATCTTGAACAGTTACTGGCAACTCTCACATGACACTGCACAAAATGTTCACAGAACAGATTTATAGGGAGGTCCCATAAATCAAACAACTCCATCCAGTTAGTACCGCACAAGTTTGTTGCATTTTTTAACACAAACACTTTTGTTTTACAGGTTTTACCACAAAATGTTATGCTGTTTACCATTTCACCTTAGAAGTGGAATCTTTCACCTGTGATGTCTTGTGTATTTTTCGATGTTTTCTTTAATGTTGGTTTCCCAATTTTCTTCTACATGTCGGTATCAATAATTGTAATGTAACTACCTGTGTCTAGTTATAGTTTCATGTTCATGTTGTTTATTTTTGCATACACATACTTTCTTTTTTGGGTGTCATGACTTTCTGTTGAGCAAACCTTTTAGAAGAATTTTTTTTTGACCATTTTTGCTTCACCATGCAGTGCAAGCTTTTATGTCCTATTTTTTGACAATTATAACGTTTCCAAGTTTTAAATGGACAGTCTTTCTAAAAATGCAAACCTCCATATCCATAGCATGGATTTAGTCGTAACATTTTTTTTTTGTTTATTTATTCCTGACTGACATGTCTGTACTTCAGAGAAATTATTTTCTTGAATTTTCTTTATTCTTGTCGCAGGTTGATAATTCTTTGACATTTTTCTGCTACTGAGTTCAGACACTCCCAGCAAGTGTTAAACAGTGAACTCTTATCACTGAACATTTTGGATAGCAATTCAATTGTTTAACTTTTTTTTGTTTTTTAGGCAAGATAAAATTGCAGTATTTTTCATTTTATGAAGGACTTAGATTCTGTAACAGTAGACTCACTTTTTCCTCATTTGTCCAACACTTACATTCTTCCTTGAAAATTTCTTTGTATCTTCTGAAGTGCATTGAAAAAGTTATAGCATTCGCTTCGCTGCCTGGCAAAAACGAACTTGCAGAGCTTCCGGACTTCAACAACAGTTCTAGCAACTGCTGTTTAACTCTTGGGTACAGTTGTTTGACTCTTGAGTACTATTGTTTGACTCTTGAGCACTGTTGATTGACTCTTTCTGCTGTTGCACTGCAACTGTAATATGTCAGCTAATAAGTCTTCCATAATTAATGAATTTTCTATATCATAAAAGATTGTTAATGACCAACATAAGTTTCAAATTACTTATTGTCAATTGTTGTTTTGTATATATCCTCATCACCACTTTTGTATTGTGGCACTCTATGCCACTTTTATAATGTGGACTTATAACCGTGAGATAGACGATACTATGAAACAAGGTAGACACTAACTGTCTCCACTTGATGCATTCCCAAATACTCTGCCCACAACTACTACCAATCCAAAACAACTCTCAATGAAACTATAACAACTTCTCAATAGTTTCCTGCACCTTCACGAACTCACGAATAACACCTTTCGACTTCCTGCAGTTTCTCATCTTTCACTACCAGTCAAAACACACTGCTACTTATGAGCTTGGCTAGTTCATTCTCACAGGGGGTGTCATGAATCTTGTCATAACAGTCACTAAGTGCAAGCACACCATTATCCCACATCTTGATTCTCTCTAAAACACAGTCTAGCAATCCAGAACACCTCAAGCCTCTGATCTTCATGCTTCTGCCCTTGCTAAATAAACCTCTTGTCTAGCATCCCTTTTAGCAGCCTGATATAGTTCTTTGCTACCTCCACTTTTCCATTCTTTCCAAATCATTATTTAAGGCGACGAGCTGGCAGAATCGTTAGCACGCCAGGCGAAATGATTAGCGGTATTTCGTCTGAGTTCAAATTCATCCTTTTGGGATCGATTAAATAAGTACCAGTTATGCACTGGAGTCAATATAATTGACTTAATCCATTTGTCTGTCCTTGTTTGTCCCCTCTGTGTGTAGCCCCTTGTGGGCAGTAAAGAAAATAAGTAGATTACCCTGATATTTTAATATTTCATATAGTTCAGCACAGCATAGGCTGTTAATTTAAATAAAAATTTCCAGCAATTTCAAACTGAGTATTACTGTTCTTTAATTGCTGCATCTTTTCAGTCAGGGATGTGATGTTTTGTTATATTAATTATATTATTTATATTATTGAGGGTATATTTGTATATGTTCTTGTATATGTACATATGCATATCTCTCTCTCTATATATATATATATGTACAAAGTTTCAAATTTATACATTTAAAAAAGAGATTTAACACCGGAGTTTATATCCATGTCTTCATTCAATGTAAACATTTCTGTGTATAACTATATCTAACCATTAAAATAAGTTAAATATATTAGTTGTCTTACGTGTCATCAGGAATGATTTTCATTAGAACAAAAAACCAAAAGAAAACACAATGAATTGATCGAACAAATCAATTTTTTAAAACTATTCAACTGAAAATGGTATAGTTTTTAAAAATTGATTTGTTCGATCAATTCATTG
>NC_068995.1:26972966-26974163 GCF_001194135.2 Octopus bimaculoides
TTGATGGTTTATAAGCATTTCTCTCATATAAGGTCTAGCTAAGATTTTTTATATTTGCTCTCTGATTGTGAAAATAGACGCGTTGCGAGCCAAATTTTAAATGCTAAATTTTAGATTTAAATTTTTATTCACCTAAGGAAAACGTTTTTTTCATGATGTAATTGATTTGTTCATCAATCAAAATCACATATAATTACAGTAGAAACATCCCAGCACCCACAGTCATAACTAACATGCACAGAAAACCTCACACCACTGAATACACATCCACTCATAACAGCAGAAACAACTCACCCCCTTCACACCTATAACTAGCACATACTGAATATACACATTCACCCATTACAGTATAAACAACCCAACACATTCAGAGCCATAAATAGTCTACATGGAGTACCCAAATACAGTAATAAACAGCATACACGATACATCTGGTTATGTGTGTATATATATATAAATGCATATGAATCTATGTGTGTGTGTATATATATATATATATATATATATGTATACACACACACACACACACATGTATATATATATATATATATTTGAAATTTGCAGGAAAACAAAAGATGAAGACAGGTGTATGAACAATAAGCTGGTGTATTAATTTGATGCTTGGGAAAGTGAGAAAGTCTTTTACACTTTGAGCCTACACTCTTCAATAGAGAGGAATAAGAAAAATTAAACAGACAGAGAATTAAAAAATAGTGTGGATTTAGCAATCAAGCATGGTGACTGGTTGGGAGAAAAGGTTTGACAGGAGAGATAATAAAGTATTAGTGATCCCAAAACGTAGGTGCACATGCATATGTGTGTATGTGAGAATGTGTAAGTGTGTGTGTGGGTAAGGGCTAGTGATTTTGATGTATAAGGATGTGTGCATGTGTGTCAGTAATGCATGGGTGTGTGGGTGTGCGAATGATGGTGTGTGGGTGTGCAAATGATGGTGTGTGGGTGTGTAGATGATGGTGTGTGATGTGGATGCTGGGAAGTGGTCAGTGCTAGTGTGTGTGGAGTGGTGTGATGTGGTGTAGTTGTATAGTGGTGTAGGAGATGTAGGGTAGGGGTGGGTCGAGGGGCGGAGGTTGGTCGAGGGGCGGAGGTTGGTCGAGGGGTGGAGGTTGGTCAAGGAGTAGAGGTGAGTCAAGGGGGTGGATTGAGGGGGTGGAAATGGAGGTGGGCAGAGTGGGT
>NC_068995.1:26974173-26977956 GCF_001194135.2 Octopus bimaculoides
TGGGAAGTGGTCAGTGCTAGTGTGTGTGGAGTGGTGTGATGTGGTGTAGTTGTATAGTGGTGTAGGAGATGTAGGGTAGGGGTGGGTCGAGGGGCGGAGGTTGGTCGAGGGGCGGAGGTTGGTCGAGGGGTGGAGGTTGGTCAAGGAGTAGAGGTGAGTCAAGGGGGTGGATTGAGGGGGTGGAAATGGAGGTGGGCAGAGTGGGTATCAATGAAGAGAGAAAGTAGGTGTCAGATGAAGAGAGGAGAGGAGTCAGATATATTGATATATAAATACATATGTATATACATGTGTATGTCTGTCTATCATCATTATCAATTAACATATATTGATATATAAATACATATGTATATACATGTGTATATCATCATTTAACATGCTTTGTCCACGCTGGTATGGGTTGGATGGTTTGACTGAGGACTGGCAAGCCAGGAGGCTGTGTCAGGCTCCAATCTTATCTGGCAAGGTTTCTACAGCTGAATGCCCTTCCCAACACCAACCACTCCATGAGTATAGTGGTGCTTCTTACATGCCATCAGCATGGGAGCCAGTCAGGTAGCACTGGCATCAACCACATTTGGATTGTGCTTTTTATGTGCCATCAGCGCAGGAGCCAGTTGAGGGACACTGGCATTGGCCACAATTATGTTTTCCATTTTGATTCTGATTTTACTTGACTCAATAGGTCTTCTCAAGCTCAGCGCATTGCCTGACAATTCAAAGGTACTTTTAAATGGGCTTTTTATGCAACACTGGTACTGGCCATGCCTGTGATTTCACTTTACTTGCTGGGTCATTGGCCACAATTTGATTTCACTTGACTCAACAAGTCTTCTCAAATGCAGCGTATTGCCTGATGATTCAAGGGCACTTTTAAATGGGCTGGTTATATGACACTGGTATCGGCCATGGCTGTGATCTCTCTTTACTTGCTAGGTCCTCTCAATCACTGCACATCATCAAAGTTCTCAGTCTCCTGTCATTGCCTCTGTGAGGCCCAACATTCAAAGGTCGTGCTTCACCACCTCACACCATGTCTTCCTAGGTCTACCTCTTCCATGGGTTCCTTCCACTGTTAGAGTGTGACACTTCTTCACACAGATCTCCTCATCCATACACAGCACATGACCATACCAGTGCATTTGTTTCTTTTATACATCACATCTGATGCTTCTTATGTCCAACATTTCTCTCAGGGCGCTTAAACTCTGTTGTGTATGCACACTTACGTTACACATCCAGCGGATCATACTAGCTTCATTTCTTACAAGCCTTAGTATGTCCTCAACAGTCATGGCCCATGTTTCACTGTCATGTAGCATGGGTGTTCACACACATGCATCATACAGTCTACCTTCACTCTGAGCAAGAGGCTCTCTATTACCAGCAGAGGTAGGAGCTTTCTGAACTTTTCCCAGGCTATTCTTCTTCTAGTGGTTATGCTCTCAGAGCAACCTCCCCCACTACAGACTTAGTCACCTAGGTAGCAGAAGCTATCAACTACTTCTAGTTTCTCCCTGGCATGTGATGGAATCTGTTTTCTGTATACCTTCGGTGTTGATTGTTCCTGTGCATCTAACACACACAAAAACTATCTTCCCAGTTAACCTTCCTTTGATATTGCTGCACCTCTTATGTGTCCATAGCTTACACTGGGTACATGTTATAGAGTTTCTACCTACCCCTTTTCTACAGATTGAGCAGGTCCAAGGGGTTTGTGATTTGTTTGCCTTTCTACTTACTAGGACTTTGGTTTTTGCTAGATTGGCTCTAATGCCCTTCGATTCTAGACCTTGCTTTCACACTTGAAACTTCATATCTAGTTCTGGTAATGACTCAGCTATTAGAGCAAGGTCATCAGCATAGAGGAGCTCCCAGGGGCAGCCTGTCTTGAATTCCTCTGATATTTCCCAGAGGACTATGATGAATAAGACGGGGCTGAGGACTGATTCTTGGTGAACCCCTACTTCTATCCGGAATTCTTCACTATACTCATTGCCAACCCTCATATTACTGACAGCATCATTGTACAACTCTTACCAACCACTTGTCTATCCCTAGTTTCCACACTGACATCCAGATAAGGGATTGGGGTACCCTGTTAAGGGCTTTCACCAAGTCAACAAAAGCCAAGTACAAAGGTTTATCTTTGGCTTGGTATTTTTCCTGAAGTTGCCTTACCAGAAATATAGCATCAGTGGTGCTTCTACCTGGCACAAAACCAAACTACATCTCATCTAGGCTAATTCTCTCCCTAATTAGTTGGGCTGGGACCCTCTCCATGATCTTCATCAACTGATCCAGCAATTTGATACCCCTGCAGTTATTTCTACCTAAAGCATCACCTTTTCCTTTGTAGCAGTTGACTATGGTGCTGCTACACCAGTCATTGGGTATGACTCCTTCATGAACCACCTGATTTACAATACCAGTGACTAGACTATAACCCACACCACCAGATACTTTAAGCATCTCAGTGGTGATTCCTGATGGGGCGGGGGCTTTCCTTGTATTCATATCCTTAATTGCTTTATCTACCAGGGTACTGTCAATTTGGGTAGCCTCAGTTGGGTCAACATTTGGCAGACTCTCCTCCTCCTATTCATTCTCCACATTCAGCAGTCTTTCATAAAGGCATCTCCAAGCCTCTTTCTTTGTAGAATCATTAAATGCATATGCACAATCATCCATGTGGACACATTTCTCTCCTATGTCATCACAATTTTCTCTCACACACTGTTATGCAATCTGAAATACTTCAGTTCTTTGGTCCCCACGTTGCTGAACATTGGCAAACTTCTTTTCTGCTTCTCCCTTGGCTATATATACCTGGCTCCTAGCCTCCCTTCTGGCTATCTGATACAGTTCGCTGCTACCCCCACTCTTCCAGGTTTTCCAAGCTTGTTTGTTTGCGCTAATGGCCCTGTCTACAGTATTATTCAACCACCACATTACCCTAGGTCTGGAAGGAACTTTGCACTAGCCACAGATTTGGTATGTGGCATTGAGTAAGCTGTCACACAGGAATTTCCAGTTGCCCTCTATGTCACAAATCTGTAGATCTTCATCACTCTCATCAAATTTCTCAATGAGGATGTCCCTAAACCTCTGACCATGTGAGGACTTCACAAGCTTCCAAATCCTTCTTTTCTGGATTGGTCTGCTTCTTAGCCTCCTTCTGGTCTCAAGTCTAAAATCACTAATAACTAGTCTATGCTGGTTGGTACATTCTTCACCAGGGAGGGTCTTTGTATTTAAGAGCAACCAAGCTATCCACTGTCTGGTGAGAATGAAATTAATCTGAATAGCAGAGTCACCTGACTGATAGGTTATCAGGTGGCTGGCTGGCTTCCTGAAGTTGGTGTTGCAGATTAATAGGTTGCTTGCATCACAGAGTTCCAGTAGCCTAGTTCCCTCTTCGTTTTGAGAACCAATTCTATGGCCCCTATGGTATCTTCAATGGTGTTCCATGGAAGATACTAGATTTCTGTCCGACATACCCATTAAAATCTCCAGCCACAAACATGAGGTCATTGTCGCTTATCTTTGAGGTAGCCTGTAGAAGGATATCATAAAAGTGGTCTTTCTGTTCATTTGGTAGGCCCACTTGTGGGGCATAGGGAGAGATAATTGTAGCTATACTATTCCGCAAGACTAGTGTTATGTATATCTATAATATAATGAAGGGAGAGAACTTACAATATTTTCTGAAGGTGGCAAGACAAACATTTGTCAAAGACCTTTTGGCAGAAGTGAAATGATATAGGTATGTGTGTATATATA
>NC_068995.1:26978032-26979588 GCF_001194135.2 Octopus bimaculoides
ATATATACATACATATACAGAAAGTGAGCAAGCGACAAGACAGGTAATCTCGTTTACTTCCTGTTAAAAAGGGGAGTTGAGAAGACAGCGGGAGCTTGGCGTGGATGGTACAAAATATGAGAAGGAGCTGCATATAGTTCGGACCATTCACCACCTACCTTTGAACAATTGAATACTGGACATGAAATTCTTTGGGTATTATACCTGTTGTTACATAATCTCAATCTTTGAACATTAATTCCCTGTTTGAACAATTTCTGTTGTTGCGATCAGAAGTTTACTCCTTTTATACATAAGTAATTGCCTGATCGTAATACTCGTCCAGGATCCTACAAACACATTATAAAACAACTCTGCTATTCACCTATGAACTGATCAAATTGAGTTAAAAAAAAAATACAAAAAGAAAAAAAAGTTATATACAAAATTTCCACTGCTGAAATACATATACTACCTGCATAATTTTGTATCAACATTTGAAATTCGTATTGTGAAATCAGTTTTTAAATATGGAGTTTAAGGTTGAAGAATTTATTGAATTTTCCAGGGTGGAGCAATTAAGGATTTTTAAAAAATCAGAATTGTTGTTATTGGCCAAGCATTACGGTCTGGATGAGACTAAGTCTACCATGAAAAAGAAAGAGATTTTCAAAGTGGTTTTGGAACATTTAGTTGATGAAGAAATTTTCGAAGATTCGGCTTTATCATTGTTGAAACCAGAGAAAACAGAAGAGTTTGAGTTGAGGAAATTAGAATTAGAATTTCAAAAAGCAATAAGGGAAATGGAAATTCAAAAAGAATTAAAATTGAAAGAAATGGAGTTACAGAGTAGAAAGTTGGACACTACTCGTGGTCAGACAGATTTCGATGTAGCGAAAATATTAGACTTGTGCCTCCATTTAGTGAAAAAGATGTTGATAAATTTTTCCTTCACTTTGAAAAGGTGGCAATAAATTTGAGATGGCCTGTGGAGCATTGGACAATGTTAATACAAAGTGTTTTAAAAGGCAGGGCTCAGGAAGTCTATTTGGCTTTACTGAACGAAGCAAGTTTGAGTTATGAGGTGGTCAAACAGGCTATTCTAAAAGCTTATGAACTGGTCCCTGAGGCAAATAGACAAAAATTTCGGTAGTCCAAGAAAAGAAGTGAGGATACCTATGTAGAATTTGCTAGAGTGAAGGAAAATTTGATAGGTGGTGTGTGTCAAAAGAAGTTGGGGAAGATTTTCACAAATTGAAGCAGCTTATCTTATTAGAGGAGTTCAGTGTGTTCATGTTGATATTAGGACTTATTTGGAAGAGCAGAGAGTAGAACAGTTACAAGAAGCAGCTAGTTTAGCAGAGGATTACTCTATTACTCATAAGCATGAGTTCAAACTGTATGGTTGTTATCATCTGGATAATTTTGAGGTAAGTCAGACAAGTAAAATAATTTGTTCAGCTCGGTCGGGTTCGAATCCTAACAGGTCCAGTGGTTCCGAGTTAAGAAAGTCAACCAGTCCTTTTGTTTCTAAATCTGATTCAAATTTTCATTCAACAATTATTTGTAGATATTGT
>NC_068995.1:26979669-26982521 GCF_001194135.2 Octopus bimaculoides
TATTGTTGGAAGGTACTCTTCCTTTCTCAGAAGTGTTGTCTGCTAACTCTGATGTTTTATTAGAGGGTATTAGTGGAATTTCATGTTCACCTCTTAATTTTGTTGATTTGCAGTCAGATTTTGTGTCTGGTTTGGTGAAAGTTGGTGTTAATAAAACTCTCCCAGTTTCAGGTGTATACTTGCTTATTGGAAATGATTTAGCAGGGTCCAAGGTTTTGTCTGATCCACATGATACCATTGAGCCAAGCCCTTCTGAGAGCACTGAATCCCACTTGAACTTGCTAGACTATGTGTCTACTTTTTGAAACAGACTTTCCAAAGCTACTGAGGTTGCCAGAGAACATTTGAAGAAATCACATAACAAAAACTGTAAAGCTCAAAATTTCAGTCCTGGCGACAAGGTTTCGGTGTTACTACCCATTCCTAGTCAACCATTTAAAGCCAAATATCATGGTCCATATTTGATTGAGAAGAAAGTCAGTGATACTAACTACATTGATCAAACTCCAGGCCGCTAAAAACAAAAATGGCTTTGCCACACAAACATGATTAAAAAGTATTATGATAGGTCTAAAAGTGTACCATCAAAAGTCATTGCTATTGCAAAATTCCCAGTTTCATCAAACAAAAAGGAACTTATGAGATTCCTAGGTATGGCTGGTTATTACAGAAAATTTTGTCCAAATTTCTCTGACGTTGTGGCACCTCTCACTAATTTGTTGTAAAAGGGTGTCAAATTTGTTTGGAGTGACAATTGTCGGGCCACGTTTGAGAAAGTAAAAGCCATACTCATGAGTTCTTGAGTTTTGATAGCACCAGATTTTGGAAAACCATTTAAGCTTGCTATTGATGCAAGTGATGCTGGTGTCGGTGGTGTTCTGTTTCAATCAGATGCAAAGGGTGTTGATCATCCTATTTGTTATTACTCAACGAAATTTGACAAACACCAGAGAAATTATTCAACCATTGAGAAAGAAACCCTTGCTTTGTTATTGTCATTGCAACATTTTTACGTATATTTGGGAACCACCAAGTATCCCATTGAATTGTTCAGTGACCACAATCTGCTGACATTTTTGCACAAGACGAAGAACAAAAATCAGAGATTAATGAGATGAAGTTTATCTTTGCAAGAATTTAATCTCAATACTCAACATATTAGAGGTAAAGACAATGTCATTGCGGATGCACTATCTCAAGTCAGCTGATTGTGACAGGATGTTACATGTATTTGCATCACTTATGCAGTTCTCATAATTTGTCATCTAATCTTAATATATAAAGCTGAAGTTGTGTGTCTCTGTGAAACCTTTTTAAAAGTTTATAGAAATCCACATTTTCCACTTTTTCGTAAAATTTTTTACATCAATGGAATTTTCTCGATGTGAACTTTCCAGTGCAGTAATTAGATTTTTAAAATTCTGTTTACTTTGTGTGATTTAAGGGGGATTTGGCTGTTGTTTCTAGCAACTTTTATATTTCTTCCCTTCTACCTGGAACGCCGTTCTTACACACGCGCTCAACATAAAAATATAGAGAGTAAGAGTAAAAGAGGGAGAAGGAGAGAGAGAGAGAGAGAGAAAGTGATACATACATAGTGATAGATTAAACTTTCATCTCAGTATTTTTTACCTATTTTTCATAACATAGATACGTAAAAACACACACAACCACACATACTTAATCTGTGACAACAACATAAACATTGCTCACGTTATCTATTCCTTTCTTTCCCTCTTCCTCTCTTGCTCTCTCAAACGCAATCATTCACAAAAATATAACTCATGTTCATCAATGTGGCATAACTACAGAGTTGTACCCCGCCAACTTTGGAATGTCATAACTTTCAGGAAAATGAATATTTTTTTATGAAATTTCCGATGCATATATTATTTATTATGTAGATTTCGAATATACAAAAATTTTCGGTGAAAGTGTTTTGGGAGGGGGGTGAGGGACACTTTTCGGAAATTCCATTTAAATTCCTCTTAACTGCTAAACACATACATGTGCAAGTACACAATCATTCAGTAAAATATAACTCATGTTCGTCAATGTTTTGTAAATATACCACGATTTTCACTAGGGTGTTAGGGTTAGGGTTTTAGGGTCAGGGTTAGGGTTTAGGGTCAGGGTTAGGGTTTAGGGTTTTAGGGTCAGGGTTAGGGTTTAGGGTTACGGTTTTAGGGTTAGGGTTTAGGTTTAGTGTTAGGGTTAGGTTTAGGATTAGGGTTGGGTAATTGTGCGGGTGTTAATCAGAAAAATTACAGATATGTGAAAAGTACCAACCCTGCCATCTGTTATAACTTTTGTTGTTCTGTTTAATATATACATAGATTATGCCTTCAAAAAAGAGAGTTTGCTGGGGAAAGACAGCAACCGGTTTAAAATGACAGCAACAGACTGCAGCAATTCACCACATTCCAGAAGCTACTTTGAACATAATGCAAAATAGTGCATCAACATCTTCTGCCCAATCTGATAGAATTCTGGCAGAACTGTGTAGCAACAGATCGCAACTTTTATATAAATATAAAATATATTTTATATTTATATAGCAACTTTTATATTTCTTCCCTTCTACCTGTAACGGCGTTCTTATACACATATATCACGCGTTCTCTATTCCTTTTTCCCCCCTCTTCCTCTCTCCCTCTCTCAAGCGCATACACGTGCAAGTACACACAATCATTCAATAAAATATAAATCATGTTTGTCAATGTGGCATAACTACAGAGTTGTACCCACCGACTTTGGAAGGTCATAACTTTCAGAAAAATGAATATTTTTTAATGAAATTTTCTATGCAAATATTATTTATTATGTAGATTCCGAATATACAAAAAATGTTG
>NC_068995.1:26982927-26985181 GCF_001194135.2 Octopus bimaculoides
ACTGCGGCCACAATTGTTCGTTTGTGAAATTTCCGCGACTTCAAGATGGGTATAGTTGGAAGTGCACTGCTCGACAGTGTCGAAAACGCTTTTCCATTAGAAAAGGATCGTTTTTCCAAAATATTAATTTATCTTTAAGAACAATACTGCTCTTTCTGTATTGGTGGTCCATTGATGAACCCTTGCAGAAAATCATGCATGAGCTAAAAACTGCGAGTTGGTCCACTGTGGTGGATTGGGCCAATTTATGCAGAGATATTCTGGCACAACACCTAATTGATAATCCATTAATGATTGGCGGCCCTGATGTCGTGGTTGCCATCGATGAGTCTAAATTTATGCACCAAAAGTATCGGCGGGGTGTGCACTACGATGGCACTTGGGTGTTGGGTGGAGTTGAATTGGACAATCCGACCAATTGCTTCTTATCTATATGCCCGGATAATAGCTGGTCCATGGATTCCTTGGAATCCATTATCTGGCAACATGTCCGTCCAGGGAGCATCATTTTCCCAGATGAATGGGCATGTTATTGTAATTTGCAGCAGCAAGGGTTCCTGCATTTAACGGTAAACCACTCAGTTTCATTTGTTGATGAAGCCACAGGTGTACACACAAATCATGTAGAAGGAATGTGGGCGCATGCTAAATGCAAATATCAGCAACTTTATGGTATCTCATCTGAGTTGTTTCCCACGTATTTAATAGAATTTATGTGGCGGAAGAGGTACTCCACTCGACAATTTGAGCACCTCTTTGCTCAAATTGCTGAGCAATACACATTTTAAATACATATATACATAACATATTTTTTTTTAAACAAACATTCTTAACTAATACAAGATTTCACATAAGATCACTGAAGAACACAAACATGTACTTAAACAGTGACTAAACTTATGTTATTTTGTTGGGATTAATCTACCTTTAAAGTGAAAAAAACAAAACCAACGTATACGACAGGTATGTAAAATATATTTGTGTACTTTTTTCTCTGTTTATTCTTAATCTTCGTGTTTTTGCAAGATTGAAAAAAAAGTTTTGGAAAGCTAACATTTTAAAATTCTTGGGGAAGGGACAGAGTGCCTGCGCTGAGTCTGCTCTTTATAGTTTCTATATTTAACCGTGCGTGTATATTCCTATTTTTGCTTCTATTCTCTTCTACTTCTCTACTAGAAACGTTTACTTTGGAATTTACTTCTATTGAGAAAAAAAAAATTGTGTGCATGTTATTTTTAACGTAAGTTTTCTTATGGCAGCTTCTGTTCACTGCCTATTACTTTATTAGAAATCTAAGGATGCACATACGCACATAATAGAGAAAAATGAAACAAATATGGACAACTTGCTCTGAAACACCACCGAATGGGGAACACTTCTCAAAAATAACCTGCAGTTGTTTCCTTCAAAATTCCTACATGCTCGAAATGTACATACATCAAGGTATATTTGTAGAAAATTTCATGAAAAAATATTCATTTTCCTGGAAGTTAAGAGGAATTGAAGTGAAATTTCTGAAAATTGTCCCCCACCCCCTCCCAAAACACTTTCACCAAAAATTTTTGTATATTCGGAATCTACATAACAAATAATATATGCATAGAAAATTTCATTAAAAAAATATTCATTTTTCTGAAAGTTATGACCTTCAAAAGTCGATGGGTACAACTCTGTAGTTATGTCATCAATGTTTTGTAAATATACCACTATTTTCACTAGGGTGTTAGGGTTGGGGTTTTAGGGTTACGGTTAAGGTTAGGATTTAGGGTTACGGTTAGGGTTAGGATTAGGGCTAGTGTTACGATTTTAGGGTCAGCGTTAAGGGGTTAGGGTTAGGGTTTAGGGTTAGTGTTAGGGTTAGGATTAGGTTTTGGGTTTTAGGATTAGGGTTGGGTAATTGTGCGGGTGTTAATCGGAAAAATTATAGAAATGTGAAAACTACTTAGCCTGCCATCTATTATAACTTTTGTTCTGTTTAATATATACATAGATTATGCATCCAAAGAAGAGAGCTTGCTGGGGAAAGAAAGCAACCGGTTTAAAAAGCCAGCATCAGACTGCAGCAATTCACCACATTCCAGAAGCTACTTTGAACATAATGCAAAATGGTGCATCACAACATCTACTGCCCAATCTGATAGAATTCTGGCAGAACTGTGTAGCAACAGATCACCAGCAATTGCTTCATCACAAATTGCCGTCCTAGCTCCTGCTAAAAGGGATTACCCTGCTATGTATAATCAGAGCAGCGCAA
>NC_068995.1:26987000-26989446 GCF_001194135.2 Octopus bimaculoides
ATATATATATATATATATATATATATATATATATATATATACATACAGGAAGTGAGCAAGTGATGAGACAGATAATCTCGTTTACTTCCTGTTAAAAAGGGGAGTTGAGAAGACAGCGGGAGCATGGCGTAAATGGTATAAAATATGAGAGGGAGCTGCATATAGTTCAAACCACTCACCACCTACCTTTGAACAACTGAATACTGGACATGAAATTCTTTGGGTATTATACCTGCTGTTACATAATCTCAATCTTTGAACATTAATTCCCTGTTTGAACAATTTCTGTTGTTGTGATAAGAAGTTTACCCCTTTTATACATAAGTATTTGCCTGATCATAACACTAGCCTGAGCTTAAGCACTCTATCACACACCCTGACTACTTCTATGACCTTATCCACCAATTTCTCTGCAAGGAGTATGCTTACACCACCTACTCCATCACTGTTACCTTCCCAGATGATATTATACCTATGTGCCTTGCCTGTGAGGACCCTGGCTGAAGCTCCTCTCCACCTTACACACATCAACATGTCTTCGTTCAAGCATCTCTACAATCCCAGTAGACCTACCTTACATTACCAACTCTAAAAACTGGGAAAGGGATGTAGGAGGAAACATGGGAAGGAGAGATGTTATTCAGTGCCTGAAAAGAAGGTTTCTGTGTTCGTTTGATAGACATGCAACACCTGTTGTTCTTGCTTTTAACCTATCATCATTCAAACATTCAAATATGTCAAAATTGTTGCCCCAACTGGGGGTAAGAGTAAATGTTAGTGGCATTGTAAGTATAAGTGATATGAGCATTGCAAATATAAGCATTACTGGTGCTGCAGATACAAATATAAATAAAAGAGAATATGAATATGTCAATGTTAGATTAAGTAAGTGGCTGCTATCTGGTTGGGAAAGATAGAGAGAGAGAGAGAGAGAGAAAGGAGGGGGGCGAGATTGCAGGTATGATACAGGAGACCACCAGTACAGGAGGGGATTTCTGGCGCTGGTGGTGGGGACAGGAATGGGCAAGCGCATAGCGATCAAGGAAAATATTTAGCCAATGTGAAAACATGAAGTAAAAAAATTAAGGCTTTAGAGAGATTTCGATTTGGAAGTTATATGAAGAATTAAGGAGAAAAATTAAGGCTGAGAGAGATTGTGCACAGATATATATACATATATATATGTGTGTGTATATATATATATATATCTCTTTTATTTGTTTCAGTCATTTGACTGTAACCTGGGGTTGAACAAATTGACCCCCAGGACTCATTCTTTGTAAGCCTAGTACTTATTCTATTGGTCTCTTTTGCTGAACCGCTAAGTTATGGGGACATAAACACACCAGCATTGGTAGTCAAACGATGGGGGGGGGGCAAACACAGACACACATATATATGATGGGCTTCTTTCAGTTTCCACATACCAAATCCACTCACAAGGCTTTGGTCGGCCAAGGCTATAGTAGAAGACACTTGCCCAAGGTGCCACACAGTGGGGCTGAACCCAGAACCATGTGGATGGTAAGCAAGCTACTTACCACACAGCCAATGGAAATGTTTTGAATATGCAAATAAAGCTCCTGTTTCATTATGCCAGCCACAGTCTAATGATGCTGATTGGTGAACCAGTTTTGGGGGTTATATCACCTGAAGAAATGAATCCATGAAGATGATCTACCCAATGCCCAATGAATACTACAGACTACACTATGATAATCTCAGGTATACAGACAGTGATTTTAAGAGACATGTGATTTGTGGAAATGTGCATAACAGTGCATTAAATATTTATAAATTCCATCCAAGGATTATCGTTATTATTACTATATATATATATAAAAACATAAACAAATGGATGAATCTGTGTAAATATACCAAATGTGTGTATAAGTGGGAATAAATGTGCAGGTGTACATGTATGTGTATATATATGACTAAGTGTTAATCAGTGTACATTAGGTTACTGATACAGGCCAGCAACCAAATCTAAAGATGTGAACCAAATTCTTTACCATGCTGCCATGAATGACATGCATGACCAACCATCAAAGCACAACCTTTAGAGTTCTTTTATTTCAAAATCCATTCTGACCTTCCCATTCATTCTTTGCATTGGATTTTTGCATTCTTTACCAACCACTCCTCGAATATATCCAAGTCATCCTGCCTCATTAATGTATTTGTGAACTACTACAAACACATGTATGCAATTGACATCACCCTGCCACACATATTAGCGAAATGTACATCTTATAACACTGAAGCCTAATATGTAACCTAAGGAGGTTTCTTCTGCACTGTGGGGTGCATTCGATTCCATTATATTGTTCCCCATCCACTAAGGAGCAGTGCAGAAGTAAGCCGAAATGATCGCCATGTTTAATAAAGCTTCTAGTACACTTTGTCTTCAGTATCAATTATTTAAATATACATAAATATATAT
>NC_068995.1:26991224-27003685 GCF_001194135.2 Octopus bimaculoides
TATCATAGTTGGGGCCTTAGGTATAATAAAAAAATATTCAGACAAATACATAACAAAAACACCAGGACTTACAAATATATATAACATACAGAAAATTGCACTACTGGGCACTGCACACATCCTACGCAAAACACTTTCAATACAGTAACCATAAGAGCATCACAGCAAACCACAGCACATACCCAAGGCGCACAGAGCTGCGCTCGGTAGTGAAGTGAAAGCACGTTATAAAAATAAAACTACTGAACAACAACAACAATAATAATAATAATAATAATAATAATAATAATAATGATAATAATAAAACGCAAATACAAAATTTACCACTTTTATGAAAGAAGATAAATTCTACAACATATGTTGAAGGAAATTATGTAAGAGCTTCTGGTTAAACAGCATTCTTTGTTTTCTAGTTTGGAGCATAGACAAATAAGTCTTGCAAACTACCTACCCTGGAGCAACCAACATAAAGTTGGCCATGAGAAAATGAAGCCAGTAGATTTCAAAGAATCACCTTGAGCTTTATTAATAGACATTGCAAAGAAAAGTCACGTTGGGAATTGTGTTTGTTTGAACTCAAATGGCATGTCTGTTGGTTTGATTGGAATTCTTGGAATGAAAACCTCTTCCCCAAAGGCACATCCAGTGATGATGGTAGCTTCTGTCACATAAGGTGGTAATGTCTTCACAATCAACCTTGTCCCATTGCATAATTTTGGCGGATCTAAATTTATTAGAAGCATTATTGGGACTCCTACCTTCAGGAAAAGTTTATGTGGAGGAATTCCAGGGGACTCAAGAGAATTAAGGAACTCTGTTGGGTAATGGACAGCTTGATTTTCATCAAGAACTGAATCAACTGATTTGCACTTCTGTATGACTGTTGGAATCTTATTCATTAATCATGATTAATCCTTGCTACTGTCTCATTTTTTTGAGCAAGAATTGCCTTTTCACACAACCATTTATGTGATTTATAACTATTACTTAAGTCTTAAAATACCCTGTTCTTCAATTCAACTGGGGAATTCATCATGATAGCAATGAGCTGAACTGATATCACTTACCCATTTCCTAACTGAAGGAGCCAGGTTGAAAACTGTTTTGCACATTGATCCCCATATAATAAAGCTCACACATTAGTATTGAAGGAGAATTTCAGTACTTTTTTTTCCATAGGTGTGAAGACTTAATGCATGCTTTTATTTCATCAGATCTTGTTCATCTTGGAATGACTGGTAATGTCAGTCTGAAGTCTTCTGATAAAACTAATGTAACTCCTCCCATAGATTTAATGTTGCCTCTGATGTCCTGTAAGGTCTTACCAAGAGCTTTCATTGCACCTCTATGTGACATGGTGCATTCATCCCAAATGATAAGGTGGCATTGGCACAACACTTCTGCTGAACCTGAATCTTTGCTTATGTTACAAATTGGACAGTCATTTGTGATCAGGTTTAGTGGTAATTTCATCCTCCAGGGAGAATGGTGGCAGCAAAGCCAGATAATGGTACAGCAACTGCAATTCTTTTTTGTTACCTTACCTTGGAGAGAAGCAATGTTACAAATGAATAAGATAAACATGGAATGAAAAATCGCGTAAATAGAAGCACGTTAAAAATTATCTTGTACCAAAAAATGCTAAAAACTATCTTGCATGTTAAAAATTATCTTTGTGAACTTAATAAATATTTCTTTCAGTAAGTTATTGTAGTTGTTTACAAATAGCAAACATTAAAATAGTGAGTGAGAGACTTCACCATTTTTACGTTAATACCGCAAGTTGACATTGAGAAACCTTTTTAAAGAAGTAAAGCATAAATATAAAGCAATATTTTTTATTTTTAATTAAAAAATCAAATGAAGAGCCTAACATGTGCCAATGGTCAAATTATTCATGCATCACAAGTATGGAAGTAATTGGTGCAGCCATTTTCACATGTGTGAATACTCACACATCTCTATTTTATATTTTTTGAGATGACAAAGGAATAAACAATTATCTTATGGACTATATTAGCTTACAGTTGTTTCTGCTATAAGATGCAATGAACTCATAGTTGAGTGACTGAGTATCATCTTATAGTCTCATGAGAGCTTCAGCCATGATACACACATACACACACACACTTTCATTTTAGTCTGATTTTTCATTCTTGTCTTCTCTGATACAAACATACTACCCCTTATTTAGTTTTCCAACAAAAGGACATTACACACACATACACATGTATGTGTATGCATCACTGTATAAATGAGTATGTTTGTGTGTGTGTGTGCATATGCATCTGAGAGTGTATGATTGTGTGGATAGAAGTTTGCTACTCAACCACACTATAGCCCCAGACTGACCAAGGCCTCATGAGTGGATTTGGTAGGTGGAAACTGAAAGAAGCCTGTAGTATATATACCTGTGTGTTTGTCCACCACCACTGCTTGGTTTGTTTACGTCTCTGTAACTTAGCTGTTCAACAAAAGTGACCAATAGAATAAGTAACAGTCTCAAAAAATAAGTACTGGAGTTGATGTGTTCAACTAAAACCCCTATGTTACATGGTTGCAGTATAATGACTAAAATAAATAAAACATAAAAAGTAATATATGTATACACACACACGAACAAGCATGGATAGGCACCTTGAGCAAGTGCTTTTTACTATCACCCAGGGCCATCAAAAGCCTTGTGAGTGTATGCATGCACGTAGGTAGGTAGGTAGGTAGGTAAGTACATGAATATGTGCATGTGTATGTATAAGCCATAAAAGAGAGGTGAATATTTATTTAACCACATGATGTCCTTAGGGTTGTGGCCATTTCACAACCTTTTTGATGTAGTATTCATTTCAGTATGGAAGGAATTATGTTTACATGTTTGCATCAGTATCTATGCTCTACATTATGCAATTGTCTATTTGTAAATCAATGGAAATAAAGAAAGCTAACTCATGAGGTCACCAGAACATCATGGTTGCACCAGCAATCAACTTGATGTGTGTGTGTGTGTTTATGCACAGGGTGCAACAGGTAAATTGTCGCCATTTTATATTTTTAATTTCTTGCATGTGCATTCTTTATTTTTGATTTTGTTTACATCTCATAATTAGGTTGCAATACATTTCATAATAGCTAAGATTTCAGTGATGCAGAGTAAACATCATTTTAGTATATCCATGATATTGGTTTTGCACATTGTACAATTGACTATTTCATATAATTTGACAAACAAGTGCAATGAGCCTTAGCTTTGGATAGAAAACTAGAGAAATAGTTTTGCAATCTTACCTAAAATTCCATGCTTTAGGTACCCACATAAACATATTTGGACAGATTTGTAGACAATGTTTGTAATCAGATATTTATTGTCCAAGGGGTAGGAGGATGGGTATTTACAGTTATAAAGTCACTCTCCATGTGCATGAGGGGTGCAATGGAGGCTACTGTTCCTAGTATCTTGATTGGCTGTGTTGCTTGAGTTGACTGTGTTGCCAGGGTACACATTGTCATTTTTAATAGAGCTACCAGCACCATCTCAATTATGTATGTTACTGTTGATCGGTATAGACATATTCCTGAGACAGTTGTGTACCTGACGCTATGTTGTCATAGTGGGTGTCAGTATCATCTCTGGACTGGAGTCCAAAGTGTTGGTAACAGTATGGTGTTTTTGCATTATGTTTTAGTTGCTGTATGTGCATTTAAATTTGTTCATATATGACTGGTGAAACTACTTAAGTTTGTTCAGGTGGGTGTATTATGCATCTATTTTTGGATATATTAATGTCGCTTTGTGAATGTGGGTACATGTGGTATGGTGTATATGCATGTACATACATTAGCCTGCGCATGTACACATACATGCTTACATAAAGATATATGTGGGAGTGTGTGTTTGCATTGCCTGTATTGTTTTTATATAAGTGTGAGAATATATATATATATATACATACACACACACACATTTATTTATTTCAAGTGTGTTTTCATACACAGACTTGCTGACTTTAACATGCTTGCTTGTTGATTGGTGTGACTATGCTTATAGGCATGTTGATGTAGTATATATGTAATAGATTTGTTATGTATATATGTATGTGTACATATATTGTGTTATGCTTTATTTGCATACCTATGTTGAGGTGTGTATGCATATACACATATGTGTTTATTAATGTAAAACGCATGTATGTATATATGATTGTTTTGATTATATTATGTTTAATTGGTGTATTATTTGTTTGACTTATTGATATATGTACATTTGTATTGTTTTTGCTTTATTATTTACATGTCTATATGGACACTGGGATGTTCTTTGTATGTTTTTTCAAAATATGTAGAAGTTTATATATTCTTTGGTTTTTCATTTATTAATTTTTTTCATATACACATCATCATTATGAGGGAGTACCCAAAAGAAACCAAAATTTTGCAATATTATTTTATTCACTTAGTTTTACATGTTTACACTTTTACCGCCTTCAAGATATTCTGCATTTGAAGCAATGCATCAGTCCAGATGCATTTTTGACTGTTCAAAGCAATCCTGGAACTTTTACGAAGTGATGCCTTTTAATGCCTCTGTCATTTTTTCTTCACTTCTTCCACATTTGCAAAACGTTTTCCTTTTAGGACATTTTTCATTTCAGGGTAACAAAAAAAGTCGCAGGAAGCAAGATCGGGTGAATAGGGAGGGTGGTTAAGCAGGATCATGCCATTTTTGGTCAAAAACTGTCTCACAGTCAAGGCGGTGTGCACAGACGCATTGTCATGATGAAACTACCACTCTCCACTTTGCCACAGGTTGGGGTGTTTTCATCTCAATGTGTCTCACAAATGCTTCAGAACTGTCAAGTAAAATGTCTGATTAACAGTTTGATCAGAAAGAACAACTATTGTGTGGACAATTCCTTTCGCATCAATGAAACAAATCAGCATTGTCTGGACATTTGCCTTCACTTGACATGCTTTTGGGGTGTGTGATGACATCGAATGCTTCCACTGACTTGATTGCTGCCTCATTTCTGGGTCATAGTCCTAGTACCAGCCATCATCACCAGTGATGACTTTCAAAAAAAGGTCCAGATCAACTTCCAACTGTTCCTGAACAAGCAAGGCACAAATTTTGCTGCAACTCTATTCATTTGCAATTCCTCACTCAAAATTCATTGGCAGGAGCTCCAGGATATACCAGTCATATCAAGTTCATCAACTGTTTGGTGATGGTCTTGCAAGATCAGTTCACAAACTTTTGTGATGTTTTCATTCATTCAGGAGGTCGATGGTTGCCCTGAATGAGGTTGGTCTTCAAGTGACATGTGACCATTCCTAAAGCATGAGAACCACTCATAAACTTGTGTTTTGCTCATGGCAATGTCCTTGTAAGCTGTTTGAAGCATGACAGCTGTTTCGGCTGCTGTTTTCCCCAGCAGAAAACAGAATTTCACAAAAGCACGTAACTGCAAACATCTATGAAGAGGAGAAAAGCACTGTAAAACAAAGATACACCACGTGGCAGTATGACATCACCTCCCACTGCCAAATGGCAGACAGATGCCTGAGGGTCACATCAAGTGGCTTCTAGTGTCAGAAGCCTGAGCTACAATGGGCTTGTCCCACAGAATGTTTTTTGGTTACTTATGGGTACCTCAACAGATATACATGTTAGTAATCATGGCCTTTGTAAGTTTGACTTTATAAGCCCCTTTATCATGCTTAATCACATATTCTTTCTTTTATTCTTATCTCTACTACTGCTGCCCTGGCATCAGAATTCCAAATTTATTGCCTTGTATTGATGGCTTTCATCTCCTTTATTCTCTCCACTGCTCTGCACCCCACCAATGCCTACATTTTTTCTTTTTAAATAAACTGACTGCCTTAAAACACACCCTTTCCTCTCTAATAGAGCTTGTTTGTTGATAATGAATTTCATTGGTCACTTAACTTAGCTTTGTTTACACCCACCATTCTATTGTGGCCAAAGTTGGTAAATTCTTCACTTTTTTCTTTTCGACAATAACTTGCAACTCACAAGTAAGCTAAATATGTTACAGCTTTGAGTTTTATAACACATGTTCAGATTGGCTTTGAAACATATGTTGTACAGATTCACATTCTCCATTCTCTACATCAATCAATTTATAATTGCATAACTAGCAATCTTCATTGCTAAGCTGTGAGATGTATAACTGCAGTCATCTCATTACAATCTGTCAAATTCAATATGGGCTGAAGTAAGTAATATACATTGCTTAATAAACTTTGTTACTTGAGTATTATCTACTTTGTGTAATTTATACAAACTGTGTAGACGCTTGATGCCAACTAATTGCATGTATAAACTGGGTGCCTTGACTGTAACTGAAGATGTTCACTCAACCATGTCAGCCTTCATTTTAGGCACAAAATATACTGCCACGTAACACTAATACATGGACGTTGAGAGAAACATACAGAAGGATCTAAACTTAATCACATACTCATTCTCTACAAACACTTGACAGAAAACATTCAGAGCACTGATTGTTTGGTACTACCATTAGACTTGTTCAGTCAACTGTGTGAGCCTTAACTTACAGCACTAAACATTGTCACTTGATACAAACACATGGATGTAGCAGGGAACCTGCAAAAATTTCTAAGACCAGTCAAGTGACTATCCTCTACCAATCAAACCCTATTAAAAACATATACTAATTTGAGCCATGAACCCCCTATAAAAATAGAGCAAGCTTCAAACACTAGTCAGGAGCAAGGCAGCTGCGACATAAGCCATGTCTTTCTATTTCAAATTTTTGAAAAGCAGTGTAAACTGTGAAACCAGTTAAATCTTTAAATATAATAATAAAAAATAATTCATCTATTCTCAGTGCATTTTCAACTTCTATTTTTCCTATATTTCTATCCGTGTGGCTGTGTGGCTAGTAGCTTGCTTACCAACCACATGGTTTCGCGTTCAGTCCCACTGTGTGGCACCTTGGGCAAGTGTCTTCTACTATAGCCTTGGGCCGACCAGTCCTTGTGAGTGGATTTGGTAGATGGAAACTGAAAGAAGCCCTTCACATATATATATATGTGTGTGTGTGTGTGTGAGAGAGAGAGAGAGTGTGCATATGTTTGTCTCCCCAACATTACTTGGCAACTGATGCTGGTGTGTTTACATCCCAGTAGCTTAGTGGTTCAGCATAAGAGACCAATAGAATAAGTACTAGGCTTACAAAGAATAAGTCCTGGGATTGATTTGCTTGACTTAAGGTGGTGCTTCAGCATGGCGACAGTCAAAGAGCTGAAAGAAGTAAAAGCAAAGAACAATGTGGTAAGTAGCTTGCTTACCAACCACATGGTTCTGGGTTGAGTCCCACTGTGTGGCACCTTGGGCAAGTGTCTTCTACTACAGCTTCAGGCCAACCAAAGCCTTGCGAGTGGATTTGGTAGACAGAAACTGAAAGAAGATTGTTGTATATATGTGTGTGTGTGTGTGTGTGTGTGTGTGTGTGTGTGTGTGTGTGTGTGTGTGTGTGTGTGTGTGTGTGTGTGTGTGTTTGTCCCCTTCACCATTGCCTGACAACCAATGTTGATGTGTTCACGTCCCCATAACTTAACGGTTCGGCAAAAGAGACCGATAGAATAAGTACTAGGCTTACAAAGAATAAGTCCTGGGGTCGATTTGTTCGACTAAAGGTGATGCTCCAGCATGGCTGCAGTCAAATGACTGAAACAAATAAAAGAATAGAAGAATATAAATATAATAAAAATATATAGATCTATCAATACCTTAAAAATGTATAAATACATTAAGAATATATTGAAAATATAAATACATATATAGATTGATTTATAGAATAAAAACGATACCATAGAACTAGATAGAAAGTTAAGTAAAACATAAAAGGTTTGAGTATTAATAATCTGATGGCCAGTTCTGGAGGTCCAGTTGTGTAGTCAAATGAAGGATATTTATATCCATTATTGGACACTGCCTCCTTCTTCAGGGAAGAGTAAAGTACTAGAGAGATTCACATTTGCTGCATTTTTATAATGGGGAAACGTAGTAAATGTGAATCTCTCTTGTACTTTACTTTTTTCTGAAAAATTAGGCAGTGTCCCATAATGGATATAAATATCCTTTATTTGACTGGACAACTGGACCCCCAGAAACAGCCGTCGGATTATTAATACTCAAACCTTTTGTTTTACTTTTTGCTAGACTCTAAACATTTTATCTAGTTCTATGGTATCGTTTTTATTCTGTAAGTTGATCTATATATATATTTATATTTTCAATATATTCTTAATGAATTTATATATTCATGTATTTATATATTTTTAATGAAATGATAAATCTATATATTTTTATCATATTTATATATCTATATATTTTTAATATATTTGATGTATTAAATATATTTTCAAATTTATGCATATTAGGTCTATGGTTGAATATATGTATTATTATGTGAATTTGCCTAACTTGACTCTCATTTCTATATTCATCTAACACCTGAAGTTTGAATATCTAGAGCATTTCTAAGTATGGTCTATATATCGGAAAAATTTTTTTCTCTTTTAAATATAGCTATATAGATGTTATTTTTCTTTTTTTTCCCTCTTTTTATTGGTTTCAGTTATTTGACTGCAGCCATGTTGGAGCACCACCATTAGTTGAACAAATCAAACCTTGGACTTATTCTTTGTAAGCCTAGTACTTATTCTATTGGTCACTTTTGCCAAACCACTAAATTATGGGGACGTAAACACACCAACATCAGTTGTGAAGTGATGGCGGGGTACAAACACAGACACACAAATATATACATACAGTTTCCATATACCAAATCCACTCACAAGGCTTTAGTCGGCCCAAGGCTATAATAGAAGACACTTGCCCAAGGTGCCACAGGGTGGGACTTAACCCAGAACCACTGTGGTTGGGAAGCAAGCTTATTATCACTCACCCACACCTGTGGCATATATATATTATATATATATATATATATATATATATATATATATAATCAAAATAAGCAACAAGATATCAAGTAGTGATGCAGTACGACCATTTCAAGCGACTCCATTTAGCTGAACAATGCAATCATTACATCAATTTAAATGCAATGTCATCTTCAGCTGCACAAATAAATAAATAGAATTTTAACAAGTAGGATACATTCAGATATTTTTTCTCAAATATTTTAACAGAGCAAGAAGATGGAAGAAATTGTTACTATTGTGGCTAAGAATGGGACTACACTTCCAATAATCACATGAAGCCTAGTGGGGTCATAGTGTTGTAAGGGATTGTAATTCATTTCTAATTCATTTATATCAACTACTAAATCTAAGACTAGAAGACTATGTCTATTTTGAATAAAGAACAAGAGTGAGTTGACAGCTCATGGCTAGGTATGGTCGTAAATATTATCATATGTATCCTTTTTCCTCAAGGAGGAAATAAGACATTAGGAGTAGTTAGTTGGATATAAGTAACTGTCTACAAAAAGAGGCTGGGTAGGGGAAGACTTTAAATCATGATATTAATTACCAGTTAAAGGAGCAAGACGCTAAGAAACCTAAGATGTTAATACAGAGGAAATTTATTTTGGGGCCCTATTGGTGATTGTTTATAAACAATATTGTTATGTTGTATAAAAATAAATCTAAGAATTTCAAAAATGATATAACCAAAATAGGTAAAAGATGTGTATATATCAATTATAAACATTAAAAAAGAAACATTACATAGAATCAGTTTAATATTTATTCATGTGCTTAATTACTTATTAGGTAGTTTCTATAAAGACTGCTCAGGGCATTTACTTATGGAATAACTGGAAAGATATACATGCTATCTATTAATTTTAAGCCATGAATTAGAAAAAAAGTAAAGATTCATACAGATACACACACATTTATATATGTGCATATATACACAAATATCTATAACTATCTTGCATAAACTTAAGTAACTGAATAATATCAATTTAAGAACAAGAAAAATAGCAATTTATAAGGGATAAGAGGTTAATAAGTAAGGATATCAAAATAAGAAAAGAAAATAATAAGAATTTATAGAAAATAATAAGAAATACATATAATCTACAAGAGTCAGGGGATTAAAATTACAGGTAGGGTAATAGGTATGGAAGTAGTGAGGGCAGTTAAAGGTATTCAGACCAAAGAGATTTTATAAGTTGTAATGTTACAGGTGCTACTGTATGTATGATTTTATAGTTTCTATGGGGTATATGATTTAGTTGAAAGGAGACTTACATAAAGTCCCTCCAAATATACAATGTTCACTCAAAGGAATCTGTCTGTGTTATTGCAAAAATATGGACATCCGTTTCACCATTATATAAGAGAAAACTGGAAAAGATATCTGGATGACTGCTTTATCATTTGGAATAAGACCATTAATAAACTTTTGAAATTTAAATCAATACTAAATAACATAAACCCTAACATTCAATTTACAATGGAATATAGCATATAACAGCTCCCTTTCTTAGATATTATGATAAAAAAAAGTCAACAAGCAAACTGTAACTGACATTTATCATAAGCCAACGGACTCAAAACAATATCTTCTGTTTAGCGCATGCCACCTGAAACACATCAAAAGGAATTTCCCCTTTAATTTAGCAAAAAGGATTTTCAAAACAGTGTCTAATGGAAATACCCAGGACCTCTGTCTTCAAGACCTCAGAATAACATTAACTGAGAGACAGTATTCCCTCTCACTTATAGACGATAGATTTAAGTGTGCCAAGAAATTAGGCGTTAAAACGCGAAGGGGAACAAAACATAACACCACATCACATCTCAAAACACAACCATTGTATATCAATGCACAACCTTACAAACAATGAGGCATACAACACTATTGTACAAAATTTACCTATGCTCACTAGGGATCCAAAAATGAACAACATTCTGAAAACACATAAATTCATCAAATGCAAAATGCAACTCAAATTGCTGAAAAGACTTCTGACAAATGTGAAGCTTTACATGACAACCATGAAACCAATGGTTAAAAAATGTGGACATCCAAACTGTGGAACATGCCCCAACCTGCAGGAAGGCTCAGAATTCCTATTCAAACAAGGAGAGAGGTTCACAATTAAAATCAAATTCACTTGTGCCTCCAAGAATCTAATTTATGTTATAACTTGTTCAGGTTGTGGATATAACCATATAGGAGAGACAAGTATGGCACTTAGACGGAGAACCACACTACATAAGGAACAAATCTGTTTACCACAGTAGACAGATTCCTTTGAATGAACACAGAGAGATGTGCAGGTAATATCCAAACTTCAGTTTTCCCCATCTACCAGTGCAAAAAACAATTTCTGTACAAGAATATTTAAATAAAGAAAATTTACTTATCGAAAAACACAGAAAACACCTAAATATGAATGCATAACCAACTTTTATCTCAGTCATCATCATCATTTAACGTTCAATTTCCATGCTGGTATGGGTTGGACGGTTTGACTGAGGACTGGCAAGCCAGGAGGCAGGACCAGGCTCCAATCTGATCTGGCAAAGTTTCTGCAGCTGGATGCCCTTCCTAACACCAACCAGTCTGAGAGTATATTGGATGCTTTTTATAGTTTTTTTCAATTGCATGAACTAAAAGTTTGAGGGGGACAGGATAAATGACCTGAATCAACTTGCTATGAAAGCGAGTAGTAATTTTGCCTTTTACTTATTGTTAGTGCAAGTTTTGAAGAGTGCAGTTTGACTTTAACAGCTATTTTCTCAAAGCTATAACGGAAGTGACAAAGGTGCATATTTAGCATATTTTACTTTATGAGTTCAATAAAAGCAACAATGCAATAGAAAGTGTGAGGAATATTAATGCAGTATATGGGGATCAGACAATAAGCAAAAGCCAGTGTGAACAGTGGTTCCAGAAATTCCAAGCCAGAAACTACTGCCTAGAAGATGAGCCACATCCTGGAAGATCTGTAGAGCTCGATGAGGATGTCCTGCATACTCTGGTGGAACAAAATTCCATCATAACTGTTGAAGAACTAGCAGAGAAGCTTGGATCTGATCATTCAACCATTCATCAACACCTGTGTGCCACTGGAAAAGTCAGCAAATTGGGTCAGTGGGTTCCTCACAAACTTTCCAAGCCTGATTGTGTGCAGTGAGTGGATGTCTGCTCTTCTTTGTTTTTTGGACTGAATAGTGACTGGTGATGAGAAATGGGTTCTCTATAAAAATGTCAAGCACCAAAGATAGTGGGTAAGGAAAGGAGAAAGACCGACACCCCAGGCTAAAGAAGGTCTTCACCCACAAAAAGAACTGTTATGTTTGGTGGGATATGAAAGGTTTAGTCCACTCAAACTTCTAAACCCAAACCAAACAATAACAAAGGAGATCTACTGTGAGCAACTTCAGCAGCTTAAGTCAGTGCTAGAAGAAAAACAACCATCTTTGGTTTCAAG
>NC_068995.1:27005248-27013198 GCF_001194135.2 Octopus bimaculoides
AGAATAGTCAAGCAGATTTAGTAACTAATTAAAACTACCAGGTTTCAAATCCAACGTAAGCTATGATAAATAAATACTAACCATTGTATCCATATTTTTATTATTATTTTTATATCTATATTTTTGTCCTTTTATTTTTATTTCTATCATTACTATTATTATCACCATTACTACCATTATTACCACTACTAATACTATTATTTTTGTTCTTATTTTTATTTTTATATAGTTTTAGGAAGGTGGAGGAAAATTTATGATTTGATATTCTAATCAAAATGCCCGTAACAATACTATCTATTGTAGATCTTAGATGATTTGATGAGACGTTTAAATATGACACAGATTTATTAGGCTTACGGAATGGGCAAAATAGACCCGTATCCAGGTACAATGTCACGTCCAGGAAATATATTTTCCTGGAGTTAATATCAAATATAATATCTAGGTTGAAGAAGTCCTTAAGGAAACACCTCAGGAACTTCCTCAACCTATTTAAAACAGATTTAGATCTACCCCTTATTGCAAAAAGGGCATCATCCCTATATAGTCCACCAGTAAGAAGGGGAAAACTGGCCTTAATTTGCGACAGGAGGTATGGTCCGACTATGTCCGTTACCTGTGCGGAATCCGATGACCCCATAGTAATATAAAAAAAAAACCTGTTGAGTCCACCCTTTGCCATTCAACTTCGTTGTATGATATAAGGGTCTCCCTAGCAGCTAAGATAATGTCAATGTCCGTGCTTGATAAATCAACAAATTTGCGGGCAAAAATCAAGGCCTTATTTAATAGTATGGGGATATCGAGTTATAGTAATTCGAAATATCAAATTGTAGGAAGCTAAGAGATATTTTATCCCTAAGGGAATCAAACCAAATAATGACATCCCCCATAAAACTCCATAATGGGAGTTGAACCTTGCCTCTTATAACAGGAATAATACGGTCGATTACCGATTTGCTAATTCGGCCCAAATCCGATTTGGTCGGACATATTAATCTAATCGATGAGTTTGACAAAAGGTCAAGTTTATGGTCCTTTAAAAGAGCATGTGGGGTTTTAGGAGTATAAGGCTGAGTTCTATCCAATAAGCCTAAATTTGATATGATCTCTAATTGGTTCTCATTAATGCTATCTAACGCATCCTTTTTAGCATGCTTGTATCCGGAATTCAATTCCTTCATTATCAGTTTATCATAAAGTTCAGGTGGTACTGATATTACCAGTTTTATCCGATAGTACATGCAGATTTGGAGAGGATCTCATCTCCGATATTTTATCAGATAGCAATTTCTGGAATTGATTCGTATAGCTAGAGAACTTCAATTTCTTAATCATATTCAGCAAGTCACGCTCGAACTTAGTGATATCGGGGTTAGATGGTGGGTTCCTATAGGATTTGAGGTTGTAGGAATTTCTCAAATCATACACAATAAAATGGGGTATTTCCCTTGAGTGTTTAAAAAAAAATATTGTGCAGGTGGTATCGGGTTATTTCCCTTGTGTGTTTAAAAAAAATTAGTTACATGAGGAAGATATAAAGGTCCCCTCCAGGGACCGTATTATCGATTTTTTCAACAATCTAAGTATGTCACGAAGTTTCCAGACATAAGATCTACTCACGTATCAAGTTTCATCAAAATCAATAAAACGATGTAGGAGGAGTTAGATAACAACGCCACAAACAAACACACACTGATTTTCCACATATGTAGTAGATAGGTATATATATATGTTTGCATACATCCACACATGAATGTTCATATCTACATATACATACATACACACACATATATAGGTGCAGGCATGGCAGTATGGTAAGACGTTTGCTTCCCAAACACATGGTTCCAGGTTAAGTCCCAGTGTGTAACATCTTGGGTAAGTGTCTTCTACCATAGCCAAAGGCCAATCAATACCTTATGAGTGGATCTGGTAGATGGAAACTGAAAGGAGCCCATTATATATATGTGTGTATGTGTATCTCCTTATCTTGACATTGCCTGGTTAGATGTAAATGAGTGTCATTTTCATACAAACAGTGCTAGTCATTTCCAATGTACTAGGACAACATGTCTGGCCATGAAGAAATATTACCTTACTTGGAAATAGGTGAGAGTTGGTGACAAGAAGGGCATCCAGCCATAGAGAATCTGCCTCAAGTAAACATAGGCTGACCCATGCAAGCATGGAAAAAGGAACAGTAAATCATCATCGTTTAATGTCCGCTTTCCATGCTGGCATGGGTTGGACAGTTTGACTGAGGACTGGCAAGCCAGGAGGTTGCACCAGGCTCCAATCTGATCTGGCAAGGTTTCTACAGTTGGATGCCCTTCCTAATGCCAACCACTCCATGAGTGTAGTGGGTGCTTTTTACAATGTCACCAGCATGGGGGCCAGTTAGGCAACACTGGCATTGACCGCGCTCAAATAGTGCTTTTTATGTGCCACCGGCATGGGACCAGTTAGGCAGCAGTGGCATTGACCATGCTCATATGGTGCTTTTCACATGCCACTGGCACAGGAGCCAGTCTGATGGGACTAGCATCGACCGTGCTTGAACTGTGATTTTTACGTGCCACCAGAATGGGTGCCTGTCAGGAGGTACTGGCATCGGCCACAACAATGATTTCACTTGACTCAACAGGTCTTCTCAAGCACCGTCTATTGCCCGATGATTGAAGGGTACTCTTAAATGGGCTGGCTATGCAACACTAGCATAGGCCACGGCTATGGTTTCACTTGGCTTGCTGGGTCTTCTCAAGCACAGCATATCGCCAAAGGTCTTGGTCACTTGTCATTGCCTCCATGAAGCCCAACGTTCGAAGGTTGTGCTTCACCACCTCATCCCAGGTCTTCCTGGGTCTACCTCTTCCACAGGTTCCCTCCACTGTTAGGGTGTGACACTTTTTCACACCACTGTCCTCATCCATGCGTAACACATGACCATACCAGTGGAGTCGTCTCTCTTGCACACCATATCTGATGCTTCCTATGTCCGACTTTTCTCTCAGGATGCTTACACTCCGTTGTGTGTGCACACTGACATTACACATCCAGTGGAATATTACTAGTAAATGATGTTGATATATTTGATATGCATTAAACGGCATTGAATGGAATATAGATATGTACAATCATATTCAACATGTATGTGTACACTTGAACATAGAAAGATATAAACTGCAGAAATTGTTCTGAGAGAAAAAAACTGTCCTGATAGATATGTGTAGAAAACATATACCAATGACTTCATTGAATTGTAGGATGCATATATTTCTGCATTGTTACATGTTGTCATCTACATATACTGAGTCAGCGTTCATAGCCACTATGATCTTGTTATGTTAGAACAAGCAAATATTGATTTTCAGTAGCATTGAATGAAATATATGAGAGTGGGTGAAAAGTTCATAGGCTGACTATGAAGGACTGATGCCATAGCTGTGAAACCTTGCATGCTTTAACTTCAAAATCTTTTTATTAATAACAGCATTGTTTCTTTCCAGGTTAATTAACGACTGTTTAAAGAAGGCTTCAAAAGTAACTGGCAGTGACTTCTTTTGAAAATGGACAAAATTTGGCATCATGATGTTGTGAAATACCTGTACAAAAAGGCTTTGGCCACCAAGAACATTCATGCAGATATGGTCACTAAACTGGGGATGATGCCCCATATTTATCAACAGTGCAAAACTGGGCAGCTGCATTCGGGAGAGGAAGGGAGAGTCTTGAAATAGACCCAATGTCTGGACGTCCTGCAACTGTCACTGTTAAGAAAAACATTCATGTTCACCAGATAGTAATGGATGACAGGCAATTGACTATTAGTTAAATAGCTAATGCTATTAGCATATCCCATGAGAAAGTTGAGAATACTGTACACAATGACCATGACACAATGAAGGTTTCTGCTCAGTGGGTGCCATATCTTGTGATACCTGATCAAAAGTGCACCAGGCTGATTACATCAAGAGCAAATCTAACATTGTTTCAGGAAGATCCAGCTGGTTTCCTTGAACATTTCCTAACCCAGGACGAGTGTTGGCTTCATCACTTTGAGCCAGAGACAAAAAGACAATGCATGAAGTAGAAACACCCCTCCTCACCTGCTTCAAAGAAGGCCAAAGTCATTTCATCTGCTGAGAAGATGATGATCTCAGTATTTTGGGATGCAAAAAGCATTGTGTTTATTAGCTATCTTCAAAAAGGTTACACCATCAATGAAGAGTATTACGCTAAGTTGCTGAGGCAGTTATGAAAGGCCATCAAGATCAAATGCCCAGGAAAACTGATGAAAGAAGTCTTGTTTAATCAGGACAATGCTCTAGCACATAAGTCCTTGCTTTCAATGGCTGTTTTGTGTGACTGTGGCTTTGAACTGGTTTCCTTGAACATTTCCTAACCCAGGACGAGTGTTGGCTTCATCACTTTGAGCCAGAGACAAAAAGACAATGCATGAAGTAGAAACACCCCTCCTCACCTGCTTCAAAGAAGGCCAAAGTCACTTGGCTGGGAACCAGTATTGCAATGATAATGACATCATATCTGCTGTTGATAACTTTTTGGGTCAACAGGATGAAAGCTTCTTTGCCAATGGGATCCAAGCACTCAACACCAATGCAAGGGGGACTATGTTGAAAAATAAACCTCATTTGGTCACATTCCATGAGAATATCTTGGTCAGCCAACCCTTGTATTGTAGAGAGAGAGAGGTGGTTTTATACCTAGTGTTGAGAGGCAGAAACAGGTGTTTTTTGTAGAGGAGATACATGGCTACTCTGCATTTTATTAATGTAGGTGAAAAGAGAGACAAGGTGATGGTGAGAAGGTGTCAAAAGGTAGGGAGGGTGGTGGATAAGTTCATAAGAGTGTCAGAAGAAAGTGACAAATGCTTAGAAAAGTGGGTAGAGGTGAATGTAGTGAATTTTAAAATATGATGAATCCTCAAAAAGGTTGGTACAAGTTCTGCAGTTAGAATGGCTACAATTTTTAACCACTGGAGTTGGTAGATTGGACCGATAGAGTTTTTTCAGGCACTTTAGTTGTCTTTTGCATTTAATTATTTTGTATGATTTGAGTGTCTTTTTTATTCTTGGGTTTTGGTCCAATACTATTATGTTCTGATGGATAATGCTAAACGTTTCTGTATTTTTTGGGCTGTCTATTGTGATTAAAGACAGAGTTTTAAATGCATCTGAATTGGTTTTGGTCTTCTGTAATTCTTTAATGTCTACTGCTTTGGCATGTTCTATTCCATTCTCTATTAGAGTAGATATCTACTTTCTTTCAAGTAGTCCCTTTTTTTAATTCCAGAAGTCTTTTATTCTGAATTTCTGGATTGGAGATAATTGTTTAGAATTCTTCTAGCAAGGTTAAATGGAATATTTGTTTTGGTATGTTGTCTGGAAACCAACCATCAGACAACCATAAGAAGAATTTTTTCTCTGCAACAATAGAGTCAGTCTTTTTATATGAAGCAACAGCTTGGATGCTTTCCAAAAAAAAAATGGACTCCAAGCTAGTTGAAACTTACAATTGAATGTTAATAGCAATGTTAAAGCTATCTCGGAGAACTTATCCCACCACTATCATTATAAAGGAAAGGCATGTGTGCTTTGTGGGACATTGCTGGTGAGCTAAATAAGAGTTAGCAAGTGATCTACTGATATGGATACCAAAGCATGACTGTACACAAGTAAGTCATCTGAACACAATATGTATTGAAGAATTCAGTAGAGACACATAATTCCTCCATGAAGACCTCCCTCATCTAATGTAAGACTAAGATGGATGGTGTACGTAGGTTAAAAATGTTCAAGCAACCTTGATCAGATGACGATATATATACACACATATGTATATACATACATAAAATATGTATACAGAATACATATAGAATACACACACACACACATTGATTAAAGAGAATCAATTAAGATTGAGGCATATCAAAATGATGCACACTGAATCAATGGCTGAACAGTAAAACATGAATCAACAAGTAAACAATCCAAAGAGTCCACCTCTGTTTGGTAACCTGCAACTGCAAGAGTATCCAAAGTTGAAGAGAACTTCAGGTGGGTGTAAAATATATATAAAATTTTATTAATAGGTGCAGACGTGGCTGTGTGGTCAGAAGTGTGCTTCAAAACCACATGGTTTCGAGTTATTCCACAACTTGGAAACTTTGGCAAGTGTCTTCTACAATAGCCCTGGGCTGAACAAAGCTTTGTGGATTTAGCAGACAGAAACTGAAATACATGTATATCTATGGGCATGTGTCTTTGTGTATATGTTTGTTCCCCACAAATGATTGACAACCAGTGTTGGTTTGGCAAAAGAGATAGAATAAGTACCAGGCTTAAAAAAGAAAAAAAGTACTGGGGTCAATTTGTTCGACTAAATCTTTCAAGGACACAATTGTGACTGAAACAAGTAAAAGATACCGGGAGTTTGAGTGGTTAAATTTCATAAATTTATTTATATGCTTATTTTTCAGGAACAGCTTGATATATTGGTAAACAGTCAACAGTCTTGGTGAGCATAAAGATTAAATTGTAGTAGAGGAAAAGTTAGCAGATAAGGAGGACCAAAAGCCATTTGAATATTGGAAAAGAGTTGCCTCTATCATGATGATTCACACTAGGTATCAAAATGCCAACATCATGACAGCTATTCAATGCTCTGTGAGCACTGTAAAGGCTATAAGACATGACATGAACAGCTGCACTCAGTGAAACTCGTCTTGCAGGATCATCACAGTTAGAAGAAATAAAATTTAATTTTAAGCTTAAGCTTCACCAAGGTTTATTTTTATTTTGACTCATGTATTTAATTAAATGTTACATCAATTTAATGTACAATTTCCTTATTTTACATTTTAATGCACAATTTTAAAATTGTTCCTGAAAATTGTTAAAATTGTTTTTTAAAATACGTTTTGATGTAGATATGTCTCTATATATTTATGTGTAAGTATGTATTGTAGGTAAGTATATGTATGTGTGTGTATATATATGTATATATACATATTTAAATGTGTATGTATATGTGTGTATACTTTTATATATGTGAGCATGTATTTGCATACATATTTTTGTACATCTGTTTGTGTATCCATATGTGTGTATATCTGTATGTATATTTAATACTTATGTAGATATACATGTAATTTTATGTGTGCGTTTTTATGTTGTGCAAGCTATATGAAGTATCCAAACATTATTGGCTACTTTCGAGCATCATATGTAGCACTCTCTGCCCCTATCTATCTTTTCCGCTTTCTCTCGCTAGTTCTCTGTTTCTCTTTCTTTTATTTTCTCCACTGTTTTCTTCCTGCTCCGCAAACTTAATATTTTCTGATTTTTCCTTCTTTTTTTCCTCTGTAACAACTAATTGGCATAAGCATACGCCAAGAGATTTTATGCACATATATGTGTGTGTGTATAAGTTATGAGCGATAGTGGTGTCAATTACACCCAGAGGTTTCAGGTAATGCTGAGTAAGTGCTATGGGTAGACCACAGTTAAACTCCAGGTTCGGTAGTTATGCGAATAAGGGGTCCAACGTAGGTCATAAATCAGCGTGTGAATATAGGATATACTTTTTATAATGAGATAAAAAACCAAGGCTGAGTATAATATAGAACATTTATAAATGTTCTATATTATACTCAGCCTTGGTTTTTTATCTCATTACGAAAAGTATATCCTATATCATCATCATCATCATCATCATTGTTTAATGTCTGCTTTCCATGCTAGCATGGGTTGGACAATTTGACTGAGGACTGGTGAAACCGAATGGCAACACCAGACTCCAATCTGATTTGGCAGAGTTTCTACAGCTGGATGCCCTTCCTAATGCCAACCACTCAGAGAGTGTAGTGGGTGCTTTTACGTGTCACCCGCATGAAGGCCAGTCAGGCGGTACTGGCAACAGTCACGCTCA
>NC_068995.1:27013504-27014289 GCF_001194135.2 Octopus bimaculoides
CCCGCACAAGAGCCAGTCCAGGGACACTGGCAACGATCTCACTCGAAAATCCTATGAAGGCCAGTCAGGCAGTACTGGCAACGGCCACGCTCAAAATGGTGTATTTTATGTGCCACGTGCACAAGACCCAGTCCAGGGGCACTGGCAACGATCTCACTCGAAAATCCTTACACATGTCACGGGCACAAGTGCCAGAAAGGCGACGCTGGGCACAGGTGCTATCCTGATTTCGCTTTCGCTTGCCCCAATAAGTCTTCACAAGTTGAGTTTCATGTCCAATGAAGCAGACGACGTTGGCACAGGTGCCAGTCGTCGAATTTAGTTCGATTTCACTTGCCTCAACAAGTCTTTGCAAGCGGAGATTAGTGTCCAATGTAGGAAAGGTACACATAAGTGGGCTAGCTACACCCCTGGCAGAGGCTTTGGATTTAGGTCTCACTTGGCTTGCCAGGTCTTCTCACACACAGTACATTTCCAAAGGTCTCAGTCAGAAGTCATCGCCTCGGTGAGGCCCAATGCTCGAAGGTATTGCCTCACCACCTCAGCCCAGGTCTTCCTGGGCCTACCTCTTCCACGGGTTCCCTCAACCGCTAGGGTGTGGCACTTTTTCACGCAGCTATCCTCGTCCATTCTCACCACATGTCCATACCAGCACAATTGTCTCTCTTGCATACCACAACTGATGCTTCTTATGTTCAGCTTTTCTCTCAAGATACTTACACTCTGTCGGGTATGCACACTGACATTACACATCCAGCGGAGCATACTGGCTTCATTCCTTGCGA
>NC_068995.1:27015289-27016849 GCF_001194135.2 Octopus bimaculoides
ATGAACCCAAACTGCATCTCATCTAAACTGACTCTCTCCCTAATTAGTTGGGCTATGACCCTCTCCGTAACTTTCATAACCTGATCTAACAGCTTGATGCCTCTGTAATTATTTGTATCTAAAGTGTCACCTTTACCTTTGTAGCAGTTGACTATGGTGCTGCTACACTAGTCATTGGGTATGACTCCTTCATGTATCACCTGGTTTGTAATATGGGTGACTAGGCTATAGCCGACACTGCCAGATATTTTGAACATCTCTGCAGTGATACCTGATGGGCCGGGGGCTTTCCCTGTCTTCATACTCTTAATTGCTTTATCTACCATGGTACTGTCAACTTGGATAGCTGGTTCCTCTGTTGGGTCGATATACGGCAGACTCTCTTTCTCCCATTCATTCTCTTTATTAAGCAATCTATCGTAGTGGCATCTCCAGACCTCTTTCTTTGCAGCCTCATTTAGTGCAAGCGTACCATCATCCATGCGAACACATTTCTCTCCCACGACATCACTATTCTCTCTCCTACACTGTCTTGCAACACGAAATACCTCAAGTCTTTGGTCGTCACGGCGCAGAACATTGGCAAATCTTGGAAAGCGGACGTTAAACGATGTTGATGATGATGATGATGATGATATATATATATATATATATATATATATATGTGTGTGTGTATATATATATATATATATATATGCATTTGTATATATATTTATGTCTTATCTATATATGTCTGTATATGTATGTACATGCGTCTGTATGTTTTAGTGTATATATGTATATTACAGATGGTTTGGTATGTGCATATACTGCTAAATGTATATGTAAACCAATGTGAAAATTTTTTTTAAATGGATATAACTTTTAATGTATTAATTGATTAATATTTTACAAATAATTATTTACCCTAGGTATTTAGACTCTGTCCTTTATAAGCTATTTTTGATTTAAGGTTTTCTTCGATTTTATAAGATGATTTTATACTGAATTTTGTTCATTGCATGCAACTGGTCATTTTAAAGACTGTTAGTTGAAAGGACCAATGAAACAAAACCATTTTTAAATGTGTATCCATTAAACTAATTGTATATGTTTGTTTATAACCTTATTTTTGTTCCATTCTAAACAAAACTGTCCAATGAACAGGAAGTGAAACTTTTGAGTAACAGTTTTAGTGACATTTTTGCTGCTTTTTAAGAAAGCATATTACTCTACCTCAGGTATTCGAGTACTATTCTTTTCTACCTTGTTTCACATTTATGTTCTTATTCTGGTGTGTATATATATATATCATCATCATCATCATCATCGTTTAACGTCCGCTTTAAATGCTAGCATGGGTTGGACGATTTGACTGAGGACTGGTGAAACCGGATGGCAACACCAGGCTCCAGTCTGATTTGGCAGAGTTTCTACAGCTGGATGCCCTTCCTAACGCCAACCACTCAGAGAGTGTAGTGGGTGCTTTTACGTGTCACCCGCACGAAAATGGCCACGCTCGAAATGGTGTCTTTTATGTGCCACCCGCACAAGCCAGTCCAGGGGCACTGGCAACGATCT
>NC_068995.1:27017079-27028499 GCF_001194135.2 Octopus bimaculoides
CAAGAACCAGTCCAGGGGCACTGGCAACGATCTTACTTGGCTTGCCGGGTCTTCTCACGCACAGCACATTTCCAAAGGTCTCGGTCATATATATATATATATATATATATATATATACACACACACACACACATACACACGGCTTCTGTAAGAAATCTCTGATCACAACTTGTCTGATTATTCTAGAAGAGGTGAAACTCCAGTGTAACCAGTAACTGACTCATCCCACCTCCACTGTGTGTATAGCACATATTCACAGCTCAGCAGTGTATTTTTACACACATTTGTCCATAAGGAGGATTTCTTCTCTGAGACAATAACTGCAACAAAGATATTTCCAGGTTTGTGTGTATGTGAATATGTTAAATATCACTGCACACTGGTATATTTTAATCATCATTATTTAATGTACCAGTATTTAATTAATTTCCATTTTACAAAACTTTGCACACACCAGTAAATTTATTATTTGCTGTTAAAATGTAAGAAGATTCACTGTCCATAACTGATGAACTAAAGTTTGATGACATCATTCATAGTCTGATAATGTGATTTAGCACACACTATCTATAAAGGGAATTTCTCTTTTAAGACAGTATTCACAGTGAAGGTCTTTCTATGTCTGAGTGTACATGAACATGTAAAGTATGATTTACACAATCACACCTTGGGCAACTGTCTTCTACTAGCCCATCTGGTAGATAGAAACTGGAAAATGCCTGTCGTGTGTGTGTTATACAAAAAGAATTTATGTTGTATGGTATTTGATATACTTGTATTTGTTTCTGTTGTTCATATACATGCCATTGGCCACTCTTAGTTCATTTTTTAAAAATTTAAGCCAATTACTTTGGCTATAAATGTGATTTACTCTTTTTTGTTTCTGAAGACAAGGTAGGACAACTGTTGTGCTGATGTTGCCAACTGAGGCAAAGACACATATCCATGATTGTTCCATTGTCTCCAGATAATAAGCCTGTCTTTATCCTCAATGGCATGTCAACTTTAGAGAATTCTAATTTGTTATTAACTGTACTATAATTAAGGAAAGATACATAATCATAATATAAATTTCACAGGAAAAATCTAATTGATACATTTAGAATATTTAATTAAAATATTCTTACTAATACTAATATAGATATTAGATGTTTTGAAAAAATCTGAGATATAAACAATATAAAATAATACTCTTGTAGAAAGCCTAACTAGAACTTAGAACATATTAACAAATATGCCAATAGATTACCTATGGCTGTAAAAACATTAATAACATTAGCATATTTCTAATATATGCCTTGATAATCATAAGCACATTATTTTAATAATGCACTGAAAAGTAAAAACTTTGAAGCCAATTATATTATGAACATTAGCGCAATACACAAACAACTAAAAATAAGAAAAATTATATGGTTTAGTCTATCTTTCAGTTTATATGGCATGTCGAAGTTTGTAAGATTTGTATCAATTAAATTCAGAAACACTTCCCAGAAGATTATAGAAGAAAATCTTCAACAAAAATAATGTAAACGTGATTTACTAAATATTTTCCGTTTCTACATCCTGAAGGAATAGAAACAATCTCACAAATGTAAAAATTCAAAATAGCCTGCCACATTGTCATTGTCTTTATTCTCCACAATAATAGTAGGTGCCTTACTAAAGCATTTGTAGTGTCAAAATTTCTTTTAGATGGTAAATATGTAAAGAACTCTATCTGTCTAACTGAAAACACATTTAAAAATAGACATACCCAACATATTTATTCCTTTAGGCATCCAAAAAGATACAACACTACTTCAATGTCTGAAGTCTGAATGATAAAAATAATGAAGATTCCAAATAAACTGATCAGCTATGGAAACTGTCTTCATAGAAATGGCTTTGAAAAAAACATCTATTTATCCGAGTCATTCACCATCTCAATTCAAGCATTTAATGATGAATAAGGTTCTGTGTTCCGTCCCACTACACACACACACTCATATCCCTTGACAACTGGTGTCTGTGTATTTATGCCCCCGTAACTTTGTGGTTTGGCAAAAGAGACCAACAGAATAAGTACTAGACTTTAAAAAAGTCCTGGGGTTTATTCGTTTGATTGAAACCCTCCAGCAAGGCCAGAGTCAAATGATTGAAACAAGTAAAAGAATAAAAGAAAATCTTTCTAGTATCTCTATGTCTACTATCATTTTTTTTTTACTCCTCAACAATAGACTTACTTTGTTGCTAAATATTTGAGAGTTCTCCATATAATATAGTTATCTGTTTCTAAAAGAAATGTTAGCTGATAAAAAGAAAAACAAAACTTGATAAACTCCAAGACTGATCTTCAAATAAAAAAAGTATATCATAAATGTTTCTAACATTTGTAAGTTATACAAATGCATACATACATATGAACACATACAGCAGAGTAGATCTAGCAGTCACTTGTGAGTGAGTATAGTTTGGTAACTTGTACTACGATTTCACCAACCACCTTTCACCACTGACTGAAGCATTCAGGATGTGACTGCTGGAAAGGAGTAAGCTGCAGAAGCACCTAGCTGGTATTAATTTGCAGCATAATAAACTGGAGCAACATGAAATGAGGTGTCCTGGACCAGGAATTAAATTCATTACTAAATGATTATGAGCAAAACACTCAACTCACAAGGCCATATATCCCTTCACACAAACATAAATAAGGGAGAGAGAGGGGAGGGAAAGAGAAAGAGGGAGAGAAACAAGCAAAGAGAGAGACAAGATGTCTGGTTTGTTCAGCAACAAAGAGTATCAAAATGTCTGTGAGACACTTAACATAAAGTGGTTACTAACAGGGAAAGCAGTTAGTTGAAGAGAAGTAACTACAAATAACAGCTGATACAAATTCAAAAGCACTCATTAGGATTGTTGCAGACAAAATCTCTAGAGTTAATGGATTTAATAGTGAGTGTGTGTGTGTGTGTGTGTGTGTGTGTGTGTGTGTGTGTGTACACACACACACATACAGGGTGTGGTGAATATATTGTCATCTAAATTATGCAAAAATAATAATAACACTGACATCTCATTTTAACAGATATATTTACCAAAATTACATTAAAATATCTTGAAATACTAAAGAGTAAATTTATTCAATAAAAATCGCCATTGGCTTCAATCATGGCCTCCAGACGACTTAGGAATCTTCTGCAACTCTTCTGGACAGTCTCCTAGTTTAAGTTGGTAATTGCTGCCATAATCCTTGCCTTCAGTTCATTTTTGGTGTTACAAGGAGTTTTGTTGGTCTCTCGCTCAACTGTTCCCCCACACATAATAATCAAGGGGGTTGCAGTCTGGGGAGTTAGGTGGCCAAATGTTAGGGGTGATGTGGTTGTAGAAATTGTCTGACAGCCATGACTGAGTTCTCCTGCTTGTTTGGCATGGTGCAGAGTCCTGTTGCCAGACATAGGATCTTCCAGCAGCCATCCTCTTGACCCAGAGCAGCACTACCCCTTCCAGGCACTTAATGTAGGCCTCCGTGTTGAGTCTGAGGCTGTGTGGGAAGATGAATGGAGGCATAACATCATCATCACTAGTGATCACGCCAAACACCATGATGTTGACTGAATGTTTGATTTTTATCACTCTCGTTACACACTCTGTCCTCAGATTGACACTCAAACACTCTGAAATGTTTATATTGGAGCTTCTGGCATGAATACCAAGCAGTACAGCATGTCGTTTCCAAATTTCTGGCAGAGTGAATTGCATCATGGTGCTGTTTTTCTCATGGACAGTGTCCAACTGACCCTACTATACTGTGTAGTCAACAAAATCAAAAACAAGTAACGTGCATGTGCAAAATTAAAAATATAAAATGATGACAATTTATACATCACACCTCATATATATGTATATATATTTATATATATATACACACACACACATATATATCAGGGGCGTATATTCCGGGTGTGCACTGCACACCCATTGAAAATGACAAATTCATTATAAATATTAACCTTGCTCATGGCTTAGTGGTTGGGATATTCAGCTCACAATCGTAAGATCTTCATGTCCTTGAGCAAGACGCTTTATTTCACATTGCTCCAGTCCATTCAGCTGCCAAAAACGAGTAGTACCTGTATTTGAAAGGGTTAGCCTTGTCACACTGTGTTATGCTGAATCTCCCCGAGAACTCTGTTAAGGGCACACGTGTCTGTGGAGTGCTCAACCACTTGGATGTTAACTTCACAAGCAGGCTGTTCTGTTGACTGAATCAGTTGGGACCCTTGTCATCATAACCAACGGAGTGCTCCTAATACTATTAACCTTACTCATTAATTTAATCACAAATCTTAATGGAAAACTTTTGTTATACCTCTGCTTGAAATTTGGTGGCATTGGGTGTGCTGGCACACCCAATACGACAACCACTATATGCCACTGATATATATATATATATATATATATATATATATATATATATATATATATATATATATATATATATATATATAGGTATGTATATATACACATATATGTGACTAAGATAGTTAGGGTACCTAATAGGATTATTAACCTAAGACTAGTGTTGTTTGATGTAGCTGTCATTTATCTCTGCATATGCATTCCCTCCACTTTGAGTGACCAGTACTTGTTTATAGAACTGTTGACATCCATTCACATCACATGACCAAACTAGCACAATCTTCTCTTTTGCACATTGCATCTAATTTCTCTTATGCCTAATTTTTCTCTCAAAACACTAGCACTCTGCCACTGATGTATACTTACACTGCACATCCAGCAGAACATGCCTGCAGTTCATCTTTAGTGTTACAAGGAGTTTTGTTGGTTTCTTGCTCAACTGCGCCCCCACACATAATAATCAAAGGGGTTGCAGTCTGGGGAGTTAGGTGGCTAAATGTTAGGGGTGATGTGGTCGTAGAAATTGTCTGACAGTCATGACTGAGTTCTCCTGCTTGGTTGGCATGGTGCAGAGCCCCATTCCTCTTAAGCTTTCATTTATCCTCTGCCTTTGGGGCCCATATCTCACTACCATGTAGAATAGCTGTTCATATACAAGCCTCTGACAACCTTCCTTTCATTCAAAGAGAGAAACCTCTGGTTGCCATCATAGGTAAAAGCTTCCAGAATTTTTTCCATCCTATTCTTATTCTAACTATTACACTTTCTATACATCCTCTCCACTACTAATTTGGTCCCCGAGGTAGCAGCAATGATCCACTACCACTAAAGAGCCTTCGAGGCATTTGAGAAAACCAATTTTCTGAATATCTGTAGGTTTTATGACTCTTGTGCATCTTCCATATACAAACATTATTTTCTTTCATAACCTTTCTATTATTCCACTGCACCTCTTGTGTATCCATAGCTTGCACTGGATATACTGTATGGAATTCTTGTATACAGCTTTCCTATACATCAAGCATGGCCATTTACCTGAAGTGAGTACTGTCTGTTTTCTTACTAAAATCTTAGTCTTTGCTAAGTTAATGTTAAAACTCTTAGATTTCCAGTTTTGTTTCCACATCTGAAATTTCTTTTCTTGTTCTGATATAGAATCTGCTATGAGAGCAAGATCATCAGCATATAGGGGCTGCTAGTTTTAACTTCCTCTGTTATGGCTTGGAAGACAATAATAAAAAGAAGGGGACTGAGGTCTGGGCCTTGATGAATGCCTACCTATACACCAAATTCTTCACTGTACTCATGGTTAACTCTCACCTTACTAATAGTTTCTCTGTACATGACCTGTACAGCTTTCACAAGCCACTCATCTACTCTTAGCCTCCTCAGAGCCCACCTACTGTATCACACAGTAGGATACTCAATCAAAGGCTTTCTCTTGATCAACAAATGCCAAGTATAACAGTTTGTTCTTAGCCAAATACTTCTCTTGCAGTTGCCTGACTATGAATATAACATCAGTAGTGCTTTTCCCTGGAACAAGCCAAACTGCATTTTGTCTAGCCTAATTCTTCTAATTAATTAATTGAGCTATAACTCTCTTGATACACTGTCTGGCAATCTGGAACACCATATGCTTTAGAACACTGGCAAAACTGTTACTTTCTGTTTCTCCTTTTGCAATGTACATCTGCCACCTAGCTTCTTTTCTAACTACATGATACAATTCTTTACTGTCAGTATTTTTCCAGTTTTTTCCAAGCCTGTCTCTTCATTCTAAAGACACAGCTTACTTTACTGTTCAATCATTACATCACCCTTGGTCTGGTTGGAATTTTGCAGCTGCAGATTGGTTCTGTCACTCTTAATTAGTTTTCTTGAAGGAACTTCCACTTCTCTTCAATGTTATATATCTCCTCCTTACTGTAAACTGCTTCAACTATTACTTCTCTAAATTTCTGACTGTTCACTGGATCTTTAAACTCCCATATTTTGTTTTTCTAGATTGGTTTCCATTACTTAAGTCTTCTAACTTCAAGTTGAAAGTAACTAACCACTTTATATGTCTCAATTTATGTATCACAGTATTGACCAGCTCATCAGATGCTGTTATACACCACTGGTCACAATGCATTTCCAATTCTGTCCTGATTGCACCATTCTTTTCCATCTTGACTTAAACTGCTTGACTAAATTGTCTTCCCATCATCATGGAGGCCTTTTCCAATATCTTGGATACTCCTTGGCAACTGCACAGAATCAACCTGTTGTGTGTAAACCTTGCAGCATGTTCAGCTAAGCAGAAATTGTGCTTTCAGTAATCTGTAATCATATTCTTCACTCTGTTCCCTTCTCAAATTATCTCATTTCAAATGTGCTCTCTTAGTGATGTTCCTAGGATGAATTTTTCCAAGGCCCTTTGTGTTATAACCAAATGATAGTCTATTCTTTTCATAGCAGCCTATGTTTCACTAGCATATAAGAGCACATTCCTTGAATTAAATGCCTTCCATCATGCCCATATTCTCTTTGAATTTTCAGCATCCATATCTCCGTGCATATTCAATGAGTGTCCTTTCCCAACTCTAAATGTGCTGTATCTTCCGATTGCATGTATTTTGTTTATGTGTGGTTCATTTTAAGATCTACTGCTCAGCTCTGAATGATGGGAAATTTTAAAGCAAAGGATGGAAAAGGATGACAGGGAGAGAAATATGTTGGTAAGTTTGGATCAGGAAAGAGAAACAAAAAGAGAAGAATGTATGGTTATTATGGCAGAAACAAGAATATTTTACATTAGGAACAGCTACATAGGAAGCAACCTGGAAGTGGATGGACATGGATAGCCTCTAAGTACCCAACAAAAAATTGAAATTGACTACATTGTGGTCAAATGGTACATATTACAGGACATTTCAGTAGTAGTTCTATTCAACACAGGCAGTGATCATCATTTGCTATTGGTAAAGATCATGATCAATGAAATCAGAGAGAAAAAAGCTCTGCATATCTCAACAAAATATCATGTCAAGACCTTTGATGGGAAACAGTTACAGGAAGCTATCAAGAAAAATTTGGTGTCAATTTGAAGACTAAATTTGCTGGTCTAGAAAATTAAAAGCTGCATATAGAAAGCAAAAGCTGCAAATCAGCAGGAGCCTAGAGGAAGAATCTCAGAGGAGAAGAAGAAAATTGTAGAGAAACAGAAAATGATGAAAAGGAACATGAAAGATAGCCTCAAGTATTCTGTTCTCTGCAAAGCAATCACAACATTTATAAAATGACTTCAAGGATTTTAGACTGAAGAGATTGATGCCAGCTGTGAAAGAAAGGAAAAGTTTTAAAAAATGCAGGAGAGGGCTGACACTCTATAGCTCAGAAGTTACAATACTTAAGAACAAGGATAGGCTCATGGTGACAGACAAAAGAGAGATGGAGGAGGTATGCAAAACCTTCCATACCAACTTTTTAAAACCATCTGTAAAGCTTGATTCCACACCACTACAAATGCCAGAAATGTCATCTATTCTGATCAATGAAATTGAAAATACCCTCAAACAGATGAAATAAACAAAGCTCCTGGAAAAGATGGCATCACGACAGAAAGTTAAGATGTAAAGGTGAAGAGCTGTGGAAAATCCTTGTTCTATGCCAAATCACTTTCTGAAGGAGGGTAAAATATCCTCACTGTGGAAAGAGTCAAATACCATCCTGCTCTATAAAGAGGATGATAAAAAAGATTTAAAAAACTATCACCCCATATGCTTCTTGTCTCACCTCAAAAAGCTGTTTGTCACCAGACTATCAAAACACCTTGACTACCAACAGTCAGGAGAGCAAGCAGATTTCCATAAGAACTATAGTATGATAGATTATGTATTCACTCTAACACAGTTCAAAAAACGAGTGAACAAATACAAGCATCCTCAGTGTACTTGGAAAAAGCCTTCGATAGCATCAAGATGAATGCAGTGTTGAAATCTCTGGAAATGCAAGGTGATGAGAGGCAATACATCAAACTGCTCAGAGATATAAACCTTGGATACACAACAGATATAGCTCTGCTGTCATCACCAATAAAGATCCCAACTGAGAAGGGTAACAAGCAAAGAGATACCATCTCTCCAAAGCTCTTTACCACATGTCTAGAAATGGTCATCAAGGACACTAACTGCACAAGTGGTATGAACATCAATGGTGAGCAACTAACACACCTCCAATTTGCAGATTACAGTGTACTCATCACTGAACTACAGACCAGCTGCAGACCATGCAATTACTGAATTAGTGTCTGTATATATATATATATATATATATATATATATATATATCATCATCATCATCATCGTTTAACGTCCGCTTTCCATGCTAGCATGGGTTGGACGATTTGACTGAGGACTGGTGAAACCGGATGGCAACACCAGGCTCCAGTCTGATTTGGCAGAGTTTCTACAGCTGGATGCCCTTCCTAACGCCAACCATATATATATATTTATTATTAGTCCATAACTTTTCACCCCTTGCTGTGCTGTCATCTCCTACTCTCCCTTACCTCCCCCAATTCACATGTATAATTTATCACTCATACCCCTTATCCACCGTTCACACCATCTACCATTGACTCTACCCAATTTCTAGAGGTGTCACCCACTCTTCCCCATCTTCCCTTTGACATATACATATCCTTCAGCACCTGTTTTTCATTCATTACATCCAGCCCCTCACCTTTTCACATTCTCTAACTCTCTATACACTCTTGCAACCTTTACACTACTCACATCCTGTCTCTTGCACAGGGATCCACCCTGATACCTCATCACCAGTAGTTTTAACTCTTCAGTTTGACCCCCACTTACTCCTACTCTCTCTTAAGTAATGCGATTAACCCTGTAGTGTCTCTACAACAAGAAATGAGTCGGGTTCTTTCATCCTTTAACCTCTTATCTCCTAGCATAAAGCTGCCTTCATCTCTACTGTAGTACCACTAGTCTCAAAAGTTGCATGGCAACCTCACATGTGCTGGAGCAACAAAAAACAAAACAATTGGTATACTCTGCAAAGTGGTTGGCATTAAGAAGGGCATCCAGCAACAGAAACGAAGCAAATCTTAAATCTCTGACATGCCAGATCCTGTCAAACTGTCTAACCCATGTCAGCATGAAATATGGCTGTTAAAAATGATGATGACAATAATGATGACAATGATGATGAATATATTTACATATATGTGTACATGTGTTATATACATGCATATCTTATACATCTAGATATAGAATTAATGTATAAACGTCATAAAATATATATACAGCAATTAAAAGCTCAATAACAAATCATTAAACAACAATATGTCATTACAATGCAGTCAATTCTGGTGGAAGGAACTTGCATGAAAAAACAAAATTGGCTAAAATGATTAATGAAAATATTATATCTCTTAATAATAAGCATAGTGTTTTTATATATTTGTCCAAAATCACGCAGTAGGAGGGAGTAGGAGAAAGAGTAGTATAAGTGAAGCGAAAGGAGTGAAAATAGTAATTCAGTGAAGAAGAAGTAGCGAGAGTAATAGCCATGACTGAGAAGGAGTGAGAGAAAGTAATAGCAATGAGTGAGAGGAATTGACAAAGAGAGCATCATGTATCTTCTACTATAATAATACTCTTGTGTTTTTCCCCGTCACAACATATGAATGAGAAAGGAAGGGATCATAGATGAATAAGGAAGGAAGGGGTGAAATAAAATCAAACAGTGTTTCAACTCTGTGTGAGTATATGTGTGCATGTAAAAGGGAGGTACGTGAATGTTTGTGTGTGTGTGTGTGTGTGTGTGTGTGCAATGGAAGTGAGATGGTGAACATTCAATGCTGAAAAAAAAAAAAATCAAACAGTGTTTCAACTCTGTGTGTGTATATGTGTGTGCGTGTACAAGGGAAGTATGTGAAAGTTTGTATGTGTGAACCAGCATTGAAAATCTGTCCATTTGGTTCTTGAACATCCGTAGCAGGTAAACCTTGGGTGATGACATCAGAAATCAAGGGGGAGATAAATGATATTCGCTTCATTAATTTTATGTCAAGATAAAAACTTGGGTATAAATTGGCCAACAGTTGGAATTGAAATTGGGACTGGAGCAATAGAATGATTACATTACAGAGTTAATTCTCATCCATCCTTAACCACTCATCAAACACCACTGGGGCATATAATCATTATAGACATATTATTGTCATGCTATTCAGCTCTCTATAGTTTTGGACCGCAGGCCTAATTAGCTCTTCACAGGAGCTAGCTTAAGAGTCCACATAGAGTGCGGCTTTTAAGCTAGTTTAAAATAAAAACCAGAAAAGCCTAAATTCCACACTTAGTTCATAATATAATTGTCATAATATGATTGTATTCAACAGCTGTGTCAATGGCATTAAATAATTTATAATTTATAATTATTTATATAATTATGTAATTAAAATACACAATTATTAATTTAAGTGATGTATTATCAGGAGAGAAAATGGTGATTAGGAATTCATTAATAATTTAATACATAGGAGAAATAAAATTTGAAGACAAAAAAATATACATAAATATATATTCTCACAAACATGCATATAAATTGAGATATCCATACACCTAATAGAGTATATTTATATGTGTATATTTCTTTATTGCTCACAGGGAACTAAACATAGAGGAGACAAACAAGGACAGACAAAGGGATTAAGTCGATTACATAGACCCAGTGCATAACTGGTACTTGTTTAATTGACCCCCAAAAGGATGGCAAAGTCAACCTCAGCGGAATTTGAACTCAGAACGTAAAGACAGACGAAATACCAAAAAGCATTTTGCCCGGCATGCTAACATTTCTGCCATAGTATTTTCTGTGTCTCAGTTACTAAATTATTAATAGTTCTCAATAACATCATAAAAACAATTAGCCAACTTATTAAGCTATCAAAATTTGAAAAGAGGAAATTTTTCATTTCAAAGTAACTTATTACAAAATATAAACAGGAATGT
>NC_068995.1:27029020-27030933 GCF_001194135.2 Octopus bimaculoides
TCCACCAGTACCGTAAGTCCCTGGCTGTCTCCCATGAACACTTTTAAAGGCTCCCCCCCCCCATTTAAGGTATATCTCCTATGTAAGGTTGCGATCATATGGTGCAAAATATTGTGTAGTGGATGCAGGTTGAAATGAATGCTACTGATTCTTTATGAATTCTGCAAAATGCAAGCTCTCTTTTCAGGTACATGACACGGCCGTTCTCCACCCCAGGGTCCCATGTGCCCATACCTCCCACACCCTCAGGGTTGGCACTCTCAACATCGGCACACTGAAAGGTAGGTCTGGTGAGATTGTTGAAATGCTTGAACGGAGACGTGTCGATATCTGCTGCCTCCAAGACGTAAAGTGGAGAGGAGGTTCCGCTAGGTTCCTCACAGGAAAAGAACACAGGTACAAGATTTTCTGGGCAGGGAACACAGACGGGGTCGGGGGCATGGGTATACTTCTTGAAGAGAAATGGGTGGATAAGGTAATCGAGGTAGTTAGAGTATCCGATAGAATACTAAAGATTAGATTAGTCCTTCACCATGGGTTAGCAACCATTATCTTGGCCTATGCCCCTCAGCCAAGGCTACCCAACGGTCAGAAAAACCAATTTTATGACACCTTCCTGCAGACTACCTCGTCGACGAATGACAGGGACCTTCTCTTTGTGGCTGGTGACTTCAATGGTCATGTTGGACAACATTCAGGGGGCTTCTATGGCGTACATGGAGGCTATGGTTTTGGTTCCCGCAATGAGGAGGGAACCAGGCTGCTGGAGTTCTGTGACACAAATGACCTTATGGTTTGCAATACTAACTTCAGGAAACCTGCCAGTCACCTAGTCACCTACTGTTCTGGCAGACACTCTAGCCAAATTGACTACATCCTCGCCAGAAAAAGGGAAAGATGGCTGCTTATAAATGCCAAAACCTTCCTAGGCGAAGAATGCACTCCACAACATAGACTAGTAGTTAGTGACTTCAGGATTAGGGCCAAGTGGTTGCCCAGAAGACAACCAGCTTGGAGGAGAAGGGTCTGGAAGCTCAAAGATCCTGTGAATGGACAGAGATTTAGAGAACTATCACTTGAGGTCTTTGACGGAAAAGAAGGGGAAGTAGCTTCACACGATGTAGAAGACAACTGGACGTTTCTACGGGACAACCTGCTGAGGGCCACTGACCAGATCTGTGGATGGTGCAAAGTCCCCTCTCGACCCAAAATAATGTGGTGGTGGAACAATGTTGTTGACAGGGCTGTTAGACAAAAGAAACAGGCTTGGAAGGACTGGAAGAACGGTGGTAGCAGGGAATTGTATCAGACTGCCAGAAGGGAAGCTAAGCGACAGGTTTATTTAGCCAGAAGGGAAGCAGACAAGAAAAAATTTGCCAACGTTCTGCGTCGTGAGGACCAAAGACTTGAGGTATTTTGTGTTGCAAGACAGTGTGTGAGAGAGAATCGTGATGTCGTGGGAGAGAAATGTGTTCGCATGGATGATGGTATGCTTGCACTAAACGAGGCTGCAAAGAAAGAGGTTTGGAGACGCCACTATGAAAGATTGCTCAATAAAGAGAATAAATGGGAGAAAGAGAGTGTGCCGAATGCCAACCCAACAGAGAAACCAGCGATTCGAGTTGACAGTACCATGGTAGATAAAGCTATTAAGAGTATAAAGACAGGGAAAGCCCCCGGCCCTTCAGGAATCACTGCAGAGATGCTCAAAATATCTGGCAGTGTTGGCTATGGCCTAGTTACCCGTATTGTTAACCAGGTGATACACAAAGGAGTCATACCCAATGACTGGTGTAGCAGTACCATAGTCAACTGCTACAAAGGTAAAGGTGACGCTTTAGATACAAATAATTACAGAGGTATCAAGTTGTTAGATCAGGTAATAAAAGTCACAGAGAGGGTCATAGCCCAAC
>NC_068995.1:27031631-27032084 GCF_001194135.2 Octopus bimaculoides
TAGATGGCCCTGCTCGATCTGTAGAAAAGGCGTAGGTAGAAACTCTATAAGATGCACCCAATGCAAGCTATGGACACATAAGTGGTGCAGCAATATCAAAGGAAGGTTAACTAGGAAGTTAGTTTTTGTATGTAGCAGATGTTCAGGAGCATTAAACACTAAAAATGTGCAGAAAACAACTTCTGCCACATTCCAGGGAGAAAAACTAGACGTAGTCGATAGCTTCCGCTATCTAGGTGACCAAGTTTGTAGTGGGGGAGGGTGCGCTGAAAGTATAGCTGCTAGAATAAGAATAGCCTGGGCAAAGTTCAGAGAGCCCTTACCTCTGCTGGTGACAAGGGGCCTCTCAGTCAGAGTTAAAGGCAGACTGTATGACGCATGTGTACGAACAGCCATGCTTCATGGCAGTGAAACATGGGCAGTGACTGCTGAGGACATGCGTAGGCTCACAAG
>NC_068995.1:27032094-27032374 GCF_001194135.2 Octopus bimaculoides
AGTGAAACATGGGCAGTGACTGCTGAGGACATGCGTAGGCTCACAAGGAATGAAGCCAGTATACTCCGATGGATGTGTAATGTCAGTGTGCATACTAGACAGAATGTTAGTTCCTTGAGAGAAAAGTTGAACTTACGAAGCATCAGTTGTGGTGTGCAAGAGAGACGATTGCGCTGGTATGGTCATGTAGCGAGAATGGATGAGGATAGCTGTGTGAAAACGTGCCACACCCTAGCGGTTGAGGGAACCTGTGGAAGAGGTAGGCCCAGGAAGACCTGGG
>NC_068995.1:27032698-27039465 GCF_001194135.2 Octopus bimaculoides
TGTGCCGGATGGCATGTGTAAAGACGTTCGAGCGAGATCGTTGCCAGTGCCGCCGAACTGGCTCCTGTGCAGGTGGCACGTAAAATACACCATTTTGAGCATGGCCGTTGCCAGTACTGCCTGACTGGCCTTCGTGCCAGTGGCATGTAAAAGCACCCATTACACTCTCGGAGTGGTTGGCATTAGGAAGGGCATCCAGCTGTAGAAACTCTGCCAAATCAGATTGGAGCCTGGTGTAGCCATCTGGTTCCACCAGTCCTCAGACATGGAAAGCGGACGTTAAATGACAATGATGATGATGATGATCATCATCATATCTTGTTTGATTTAGTACCTTTCTTTCTAGTTTTTCAATGTTTGGGCATCTGTCCATAGTTGGTGTATAAGTTATTGAAGACTAGACCTACTCTTAAAAACTTCTAGAAGTTCTCTAATTATAGCTGCTTTCTCTACAGCCCTCCAAAATCATCTAACTGCAAAGTGATCTTTGACTATAACTTTTCCTGCATCAAGATCATATATCTCATATTACCCCTCTCTGAAGTCATTGTCCTTAGTGACTTCAATGCTTATAACTCTTCTTGTTTTTCACTCTCATCCCATACTGATGGCACTATTGCATAAATTTATCATTTGCAATGTCTCACTCTTAACACCAATTAGTTCTATCCACTACATGCAACCTTAACCAACACACAGACACTGTGAAAACACCTTCCATGAACTTTTCATCACTAACACTGGCCTCTACCAAACCATTACTGTCTCTACATTATTAGGTCATCTAACCACAGCTTTATTGTTACTACTCACCATACTCTGCTAATTCTAACTATCTTGAGCAGAGCATGTACACTGTCATTTGCATCTAAATCCACACTGCACACGCGTGGTAAATTACCTACAGAATTAGGTCTTCCTAATTCACTATGCTCACCACCTTGTACAGATATAATACACCAAGTTAAAAAAACATCTCTTGTCACTTCAAAGCAACAAAATGTTTAACCCTGACAATATCTCTTTATTCTCCAGCAATGTAGCTCAGAGCAACTCCCTATTCTCTCCAAACACTTCAATTGCTTTTTCTCTCTTGCTACAGGGACTACCTCCAATCTTTGAAAACATGCCACAATGCATTCTTCTCTGACCCTGTGAACTATCATTTTAAAAATCTAACTTCTAACATTTCAAAGGTGATGAAATCAGCCTTCTCCAACATCTCAAAACATTCTCCCATTTCAATGACACCAGTAGAACTTCCACAGAGCTAGTTTCTCCATTAAAATTTACTATTCTTTGTCATTCTCTAGTGGAATTCATTCTTGAAAATTTAGTAAAAAGTGTTGCTGTACTCCACATAAGTAAAGCATTCAAATATGTCTAGTTCTTGAATCTCCTGGAAAAATCTCTTTGGAACTAGTGGTGTCCTGTCAGATCATACTATCATGGAATATTGTTCCCAATAATTTACATGTTTAACTAATGTTCTTTGATTAGTGAATTTACATGTTTAGGGAAAAATAGAACAAAGTGTTATGAGCAATAAACTATACAGTTTAGAACTAATATTTGTTGTAGTATCACCATCACTGCTGAGTTTCCAATAGATAAATTTCTCAGGATGCAGCCTGATAGATTACATGTTAATGTCAGACAATTAACATATGGTACAATGAGTAACAAGAAGTCTAGCTAAGAAACTTAAACTCTTGATCCTCTGGCCATTTTTTGACGTTATGGATCTTAGCTTCCAATATGTTAGTTTGTACTGTATGTTTTCATGCATGGAAACAGAAGTATTTCTTGTTAATTTGATATGCATATGGTCAAACAAGACTGTTTATCAGTCCACACACACAGAGACATTTGTCAGAAACTGTTATCAATAAGTACCTAAATTTATCTTGCATGCATGCACATAATTATTTCTATACAATTTAAAAGACTTGTCACATGGCCAGACACATTTTGAAACATATTCTTCACAATTTAACTCTGATACACAACTAATGTTACATATATGGCAGTGTCTCAGCATAGCCACAACTCACAGGCTGAAACAGGTAAAATAAAAAGTATATAGAAACACAAATATAGAGTTTGGTTTACTAAAAAGACATTTTAACTGTTCATTTTTCTAAACATTTTCTCTGGACATTCTCACTGGGTTGGTATGCACCTTGTATGTGAGGTGGTATCAAAAAATTCCCAGACTAGTTCTGTAGCGTGCCGACAGATGGCAGCACACAGTTGCATGTGCAGTGAGAGCTAGCAGTGATCTTTATGAGGCAGTGTGCAAAGTGACATCACTTTATTTACTTCGCGAGTTGTGAAATTTGTGTTTTTGTGATCATGTGTATGCTGTAATCTACAATTTTTGTCATGGACAGGAAGCTGAGACAAAGAGCCAACATGAAATTAAACTTGGGAAATCTGCTACAGAGACATTGAGCATGTTTTGGCAAGCTTACAGTGATGAGGCAATGGATCGCATGCAATATTTCGAGTGGCATGGGTGCTTCAAAACAGCTACAGCTCAATCAAGAGCATGTTCATGATATCTGCAGTATTGTGCATCAAGAATTTGTCCCTCAAAACCAGACCGTCAATCGAGAGTTCTACTGCGATGTTTCCAAGTGTTTGAGTGAGAATATTCGGTGAAAGTAACCAGATCTGTGGAGCACGAAAAATTGGATTCTTCATGACGACAATGCACCCTGTCACTGAGCTCTCCTCACTCATGTATTTCTTACCAAAAACAACACCTGCACCTGCCCTATTCCCCAGATTTAGCACCTGCAGACTTCCAAGATGAAAAGGCAGCTCAAAGGTTGTCGTTTTAACACCTCTGTCAAGATCAAAAGCGAATCAGAAGGTCCTTGACTTGCTTATGGAAAACAACTTCCAGGCTGGATTCCAAAAGTGACAGGAAAGCTGGGACTGGTGTATTGCTATGCAAGGTGATTATTTTGAAGGAGATGGTTAAAACTTAGGTAAATAAGTTATTTTTTATTAAACATAACTAGTCATGGAACGTTTTGATATCACCTTGTAATTTGTAAGCTATAATAAAACAATATCTTTTAATGTTAGAAAAGGCTCATCTCATACATATTTATAAAACACTTCACTCTTTCTCACCAACAACAATTACAACAAACAAACTGTATACGTTTACATTTGTAAACTAAAACAAATGTATCACTTACTATAATGATTTTTATGATTCAAATTGATTCTGAATATTTTTTCCTGTTTGGGGCCAATTGATATTTTTTTTATTGAATTCTTTAATCCCATATTATAAAACACAGAACTCATAGGACTGTTCAAATATACTCATTCTCTGAAATGAAATGAATTCTACTTTGTATATGATATTTAAATTCTCCATTAAGCACCCTCATTTTCAATGGTGCAGCTATCACTTTAAGTCAGTTTTAAAGCATATTCCAAATAATTTTTTAAAGACTTTGGTTGCTTTCAACATCTATAATAATCAAACCCTTTGTTAATGAAAACAAAACTATGTATTAGTGCTCTGCTCCAACCACATGTACAATAGTGACAAGATAATGAAAGGTATAAACTAACTCACTGATTTTATTAGCATGAGATATACTCTTAAAATGACAGATGAGATTTACTATAATTTGACCTGAAAACAAGCTTCTCGAGGACTGCAGGCTAAAAGCTCATACATTATCATATTAACATGAAAATAGATACACATGACATTAATAAAGCATTGTTACAATAAGTATATATGCATGTAAGTAGAATAAAGAGATTTTTACATACCCAATAGCTCTTGGTAAACTGGTTAATTTATTGGATTGTACAACAAGTCGCTGAAGTTTTCTCAATTGACCTAAAATTTTTAAAAAGTCATATTTAACCATAATCATATTAGTTGATTAATGTCAAGAAAAAGTTAATATTTTCCTATGTATTTCCATATTGATATGAAATTGATTTCTGCAGTAGTTGGGAAGTCAGAAAAGCAACAATGAATCTTTAGTTGGAGGAGGTACAAATTTAAGAGGTATTAATAAACAGTACAGATCCTGAAAAGGAGAGTATAATAAAAAAAAAATTTAGGAAATCCTCTATGAAAATTCAAAGAAGTGAACAAGAAAAGAGAGTGGAAGGTTTATGGAATTTAATAAAAATAGATAGACACAAATACCATGTACAATCCTAACTTTCATTACTAGATAGCTAATTTACACTGGAAAACATGAAGACAGAGCACAAAACTTAGAAAGAATGGGTCTGAATGATAAAAAACGCTCTTCTAAGGATGGGTTTCAAACTTGTTCTTGCAAAAGCTTATTCAATTAACTCTTAAAGTTCTATACTGCAGCTAAACACAACCATTGCCACATCCCAAACCATTTAATATCACAATTCAAATAGTATTGTCATTTAGAATTAAGCACCCTCATGTGTGAAACAAAATTTAGCCTCATTTTAGAAAGAACTCTCAGTCAAAAGATTTCCTGTTTGCATATTTTAAGTTCATTTTTTTTTTTTGTATTTTAGTGAATGACTTTCTGTAGATTTTCTTTCGTCAAGGACAATGGCAGTTAATACATCAAGCAATAATTTGGTGATATTAGTTATTTATAAATTTATTTATTAATGGAGTAATTAGAGGATAGCTTGGGCTTGGAGAAAATAATTTAAGTGAAAATTTTAGTGTCATCTGTACACACCATCTATTTAAATGATATCAGAATTTATTAGTTCTGAGTGTGAGTGTTCATGTAGTTGATATTGCTTGTTAGTGAATGATAAGGATTAAAAAAAGTTACATTTACTGATATATCTTAAATGTATAACCTCTGCACACTGGGTGAGAGCATAATTATTGTAATAAGAATAAATAACACTAATTTGTAGGACATTAAAAAAAACTTTGAATAGAGGAGATGAAGGCCTATCTTGGAATTCATTGTGCAGCTTCCAAAATACAGAGACTAAGTGGAGCAGAAATTCAGCTCTGAAGATGAGAAATTGATACCCAGAAATCAATATCTAGTAAACTCATGTAAAAACACTTACATGTAATCAGCTTAACTATATTCAACTTATTGGACAGGCAAAAGTGACATGACAACAAATGGAAACCACATTCACAATTTACACCCACAATTATCATAATGTATCAGCAAATTTTGTCTAAATTCATGAAACAGTTATATTTTAATGATTTTTTAAATTCAAATAATTGAATTTCATCAAAATTGCTAGTTTCTGACTGAACTAGAAGTACCACAGGATTTTAAGAGTGAAAGGGACAGAGATAAAAATATTCTATTGTGTAAAGAACACATGAGTATATTTAAGTTCAGAATATAATACTAGTTGAAGAGGAACATGGAGAATACTGTTCATTAGATGTGCAATATTGTATTTTAAGAAATGCTATAAGCATCCTCTTCATTATTATTTTTTTTTTTTTCTGTTGCCACAGACTGGACATATATCACATTTCTCATGTCTCATTTTTTGCGTTGGGCCTTTATCTACCAACTGGATTCACAGTGGGATTCTAGGGTTGCTAGGGATAAAGGTTATCATTGTGATGTAAGGGCTTTAGTTAACAAGTTAGTGAGAAATCAGCTCCTAGATGGGCCACCTTCATTATAGATGAAAAATCATAACCTCCCATAATTGAGGGAAAGGTTTCATTACCAAGGGAGCTAGCAATGGTAAAGTACAATAATAGACTAAAGTGGTTTGGCATAAAGGTAATCACTGTTATGGAGATAGAGTGAAGGAGCTTACAGAGTTAGGAGGAACAGCTGAGAATGAAGCTGTTTCAATAACATAGGAAGAGGATTTGCTAAGATACAATATCACAATAGAAGATGAGTAGGGGTTGGGAGGGTATTTTATACCAGGCAGAGTCTCTGGACATTTATTTCATTGAAAGTTAGTAATTTCTAACATAAATATGTTACTTCTAAATATTTACGATTACTATTTCCAAGAAAATATCATTTGCTAGTCTCCTCAGAAATAAAAAAGTAATAGAATATTTCTTAGCTTATCTTCATCCATAGTGTCACAACTATGGCTTCCTGTTCCTAGTGACCATTCAATGCCATGATGAGGATAAATCTAATTAATTTGTCAGAGGTTTTTGTCATAAAGTTCAGAGACTGTTGACAACTTCTAACATGTAAGTTGAAAACAAAAAAATATTAGTTAATGTACACAAGTATGGGTATGCAATGTAATATGAATGGGTGATACATTCAGAGTGAAAAAAATATGAGATGGCAACAGTAGAAATAGATTTAAAAGATGTACTGAAGGTAACAGAAGACAAAGATAACTTTAAAGAAGAAACAGTGAGCAATACTAAGAACTGTTTTGCTGTTAAAAAATATAGCATTCCTTCCTACTTATTTTATGAGATATCACTTAAAAGGAAACACCCCAAAATAAATCAAGTTTAACAGGAAAAAATTATAAAAGGTATCATGTACAATACACATCAGATGTCTTACTATACTATAACACACAAGTTTTGGAAAACCCCAACTCTCTTCCAATTGAAATAGACTTAATGTAATTTAACTTCTAAAGTTTAATAGAGAAACAGTGAGTTACTTTAGTTTTCAGATAACAACTCATTTTCTGTTTAAATAGAAATGCAAATTTTAAAATCAATAATCAGTTTGAAATTCATTTTAATATTAAATACTTTTAAAAAATGTTATGTTGTTAAAACCTTTCAAGTCAAATTACAC
>NC_068995.1:27039579-27040535 GCF_001194135.2 Octopus bimaculoides
AAAAGCAAGAAGTGGCAAATATTTACCAAAATGTATGAAGAATATATATTGTTACTTTTATTGCTGAAATGATTTTTATCTGAAATAAATCTATTTGAAATCATTAAGCTTACAAGATATTTCTGTGTAATTTTTTTCATGAAAGTATTTCTGATTTTCATTAATCAAATTAAATTAAAACAAAGGATCTGAAAACACTTTTGAAATTATAATGAAAATTATAATGTTGGATTCTAAGAAGAAATCACGGAGCAAATGACAAATATATGGGTTTTAGCCATGTTTTTCTTAAATATACAAGGGTTGGACAAAATAATGGAAACACCTAGCATCATAATTTTGAAATATCTATAAAACTGTCAGAAGCTTGTTTATTATTAGTGTTGCTTAATATGTTTTGCTAAAATTGCTGCTTCTTTTCAGATATCATCAGAAAAACGTAATTAAAATTCATTAAAAGAACAGATCTATCGGACTTTCAAAGAAGTCAAATTGATGGTGCTCGTATGGCAGGTGCTAGCGTAATGAAAACAGCTGAAATGTTTGGTGTATCAAGAAGTACTGTCCCAAAAGTAATCCTCCGGCGCAATGGTTTCTCTTCATTGCAGAATTAATAGTCAAGACTATTTAAGCATTTTCTCTGATCAAATTCATCCTATGGTTGTGGAACTGTTTCCGGAGGGAAACGCAATCTTTCAGAATGATAATGCACCAATTCACACAGCTAAAGTTGTTACTGAATGGCACAAGGAACATTCTAGTGAAGTTGAACATCTTATCTGGCCACCACAGTGCCCAGATCTCAATATTATCGAAAATTTATGGTGCATTTTAGAAAAACAAGTAAGGAGTCGATATCCTCCACCATCATCACTACAAGAGCTGGAGACTGTTTTAGATGAAGAATGGACAAATATTCCTTTGGAAACAATTCAAACTTTGTATGAGTCCATACT
>NC_068995.1:27041147-27047243 GCF_001194135.2 Octopus bimaculoides
CCTGGGGTTGATTTGTTTGACTAAAGATGGTGCTCCAAATGACTGAAACAAGTAATATATATATATATATATATATATATATACACACACACACACACACACACACATATCCTCCGCCGCCTCATCATCATCATTTAACATCCATTTTCCATGCTGGCATAGGCAGGACAGCTTTGACAAGAGCTGGCAAAACCAGGGACCACACCAGGTGCCATAGTATGTTTTGGCTTGGTTTATACAGCTGGATGCCTTTCCTAAGATCAACCACTTTACAGTGTACAGGGTGGTTTTTGTAGCACCAGCACCAATGCTTTTTATGTGACACCAGAGCCAACACCAATGCTTTTTATGTGGCACCTTGGTTTTAGGATATCAATTCTGATTGGAGGGCAGGTCTTCTTGAGCACAGTAATGCACCACATATCTTGGTCTTTGTCATCTCCTTTGTAAACCTCAGCATTCTGAGATGGCTTCAATATTTTGTTTCATGTCTTCCTCAGTCTCCCTCTTCCACAACTTCCCTCCACTTTGAGTGATCATTACTTCTTTATGCAATTGTCTTCATCCATCCACATCACATGACCAAACCAGTACAGGCTCTTCTCTTGCACACTGCATACAATTTCTCTTATGCTGAACTTTTCTCTCAATACAGTAGTATCTTTTGCGCATGTATGCTGACATCGCACATCCAGTGGTGCATACCAGCTTCATTCTTCTCTAATCTTCACATGTCTACTGCATTCAAAGCCCATATCTCACTACCATGTAGCATTGCAGTTTGTACACATGCATCTTACAATCTTCGCCAAGCTCTCTGAACTTTCTCCATCCTATTCTTATTTTAGCAATCATAGTTTCTGTATATACTCCTCCACTGCTAATTAGGTTACCTAGGTAGCAAAAATTATCTACAACTTCCAGAGAGTCTCTGGAACATTTGAGGAAATCAGTTTCCCCATGTATCTGTGGACTTTATGGCTCTTGTACATCTTCCACATACAAACACTACTTTCTCTGTTAACCTTCCTAATTATTCCACTGCATATCTTGTGTGTCGATAGCTTGCAGCAGGTACACTGAATGGAATTTCTGCCAACACCCTTCCAACAAATTGTGCAGGGCCATTTACCTGAAATTGGAATGGTCTAACCTGATTTCTTGCTTAATAGGACCTTGATCTATGCTAAGTTAACTGTAAGACCATTTGACTCCAGGTTTTGTTTCCACCAGACATTAAAAGGTGATGATGATGATGATGATGATGATGATGATGATGATGATAATAGTCTATAGAAATTATAATCAGCACTGACTTTTGTTACAATGTTTTGTATTCAAGATGTCAGATGTAAACAAACAATGAGATCGAAGATGAAAATGGGTAATAGGCATATATGCCATATTACAGGAGTTTTGCTCCTTCATCAGTACCCATCTAACTTCTATCCATGAACACATTGCTTAAATAGCCACTTAATACAGCAGTGTAGTGTTATTAGATATACAACTTTAACATATTAAACACATTCTGAGAAGCTGGTGCAAAATATGGCATATACACCTATTATTCTTTTTTCATCTTCAGTTATATATGCTTTCACTACACCTGTTAGTCTCTATCTACTCTTATGCATTCGTGACCATCTTTCTTTTATCGTGTCCTGTATTCTTTGCAGGCTTTCCACTCATAGTCTACCTTACCCTCTTTTTGATGATGGAACTGGTAACTACTAATATCCTTTAATAAGGACATTCATTATTCTTTGATGATAGAACAGGTAGGTAACTACTAACATCCTTAATTTTTCTCACTGAAGATGGAATAGTTGGCTTTTATATAAAAATCTTTACTCAATGAGATATTCATAGCTATTCTAGATACAGCTGTAAGAGACTTTATGGACAACTTTACTCTAACAACTCTGCAATTATGTTTGAATCAAAAATTACATATTCTAAAGTGATACCACATGTTTTGCCTGTTCATTCCTTCTATTATATCTATATATACAATCCAGCTGTCCTTTCACATGGAATTTCATCTATCTTTAAACCATGACCCCGAAGTGACTTTATATATAAGGGAACTGTTATTATGTATGTATATCAGAAAAAATATACATAAGTCGAAACAATTTGTTGGCCTTTTATGGTTTTTTTAGATAATTGTTTGTTATATAATATTATGTCCATACCTTGTAGAATCCAAAGGCGGTCCTACCTCCATATTAAAATAAATTTGTTTGAAATTTTAAGGTGTTTCCATTATTTTGTCCAACTCCTGTATATATAGGTCATGCCATATGAATTCAACCAAAGTCAAATACATTTTGTGCCTGACCAACTCAGATTTGGCTCAAATTGTCTTTGGTAATATCTCTACATGCTTATGCATAATTTTAAAATCCAATTGCTAAGAGTTTCAAACATATTCCCCACCAAATTTTGAGGGCTACACCCCTTGTGGAGCACGAATGTCAATTTATACAGATTTTGGTGCTGACTATCTTTAAAACCAATCATGGTATTTTACTGAAGTTGGCTACCCTGGGTAATCTGAACCCAGCCTGTCAGAACCTGTTAGTAGAATTACTCTCTCTTACTGCATTTTCAAGTTATTGGCCTTTCAAATATGAAGCTTTTCATGGATGGAAATAAAAAGAAAATCAACATTCAAGGATCCCTCATGAGGCCGAGAGGTCTAATACAAGCCAACTTCTGAGTTTCTTCAATTTAAGGACTGAGCTGTTCATGATAAAAGTATTGACAATGTACAAGGCATAGCATAATAGTTAGAGGCCTCTGGAAATGGTCCTAGGTGTAAAAAATCACTTTTTTGACAATTTTTGACTCACAAGTTCACCATGTGGACAATTAAACAAGGGATTGAAACTTGTTCTCCAAGAATGTATGTATCTAAACTTTGTTCGTTCAAAATTTTAACATGTTTCCTCATCTCTTTCATAGTTAATTAGGTTTTCAAATAATAACATTTTTAAACAAATACACTTTTGTTATATGGAAAATTATTGGATGAAGTGGACTGGCACGCACACGGTGCCCCCTAGTATATTCACACATACACTCCTTCATTATTTGTAATGAATTTCATACCCCCTAGTGAATTTGCACACAAATATTTGGCATGTGTGCACAACAGAACTCTAAATTCAAAATATTAACACATATCAATATATGAATGTATGGTAATCATTTTGCATTCAATTTTACCATGTAATTTGGCTACTTTGAATATGAATTTAGAAGAGGCACCACTGCACATTATTAACCCTTGTGCCAGAAAGTTGGTCACGGAAACACAATCGAAACCTTTGATGTAAATGATCATATGGTGTGGAGATCACAGCAACTGAGGAAAGAGAAGGGCATTTTGACTGATCTTAACCCACAGAAGGGTGGGAGAGCACTTGCTTCTGATGTCATGAAATGGATAATATGATTCCATGAGGCAGAGGTATATTTGTATGTTTGCCCGGGTAAGAAGGAATTTGTTACTGTAAAGGAGAACAGAGTAAAGGTCCACCAGCAAAAACAGCTATTGCTTGTGAATCTGCATGAACTTTTTATGGAATACAGGAAGAAGTACCCTGCAGATAAGGTAGGGTTTTCAAAATTTTGTGACTTGCAACCAAAATGGTGTGTTCCAGTAACTGCCTTAAGAATGCACTTAATATGTGTCTATGAGCAACACCAAAATGCAAAACTTATAGCCACTGCCATTCCTGGTAGTCACAACTACAAAAACTTACTTGGCAAAATGGTCTGTTCCATGAACAATTGTGTAGCTCCTGTGAATTATTTCCTAGGAAGATTGTCTTTAAACAACATTTGTTAGACATATTTTCTTCACATGATTCTGACTCCAACAATTTAGTAATGTGCAAACAGTAGGCACATGTGGACTGGACAACCCTATTATGCCTAACTACTCCAGTAAATGATTTTATTCAAACTGCTGCCAGTGTATTTGATTCTCTGTGACAGCATCATTTCGTAGCAAAGGCTCAATCTAGTTTCTTTAGTCATCAGAAAGATAATCTGACACCACATCAAGCAATAGTATTGTTGGACTTTGTAGAAAATTATAGTTTTATAGTGCGGGACAAGGTGCAAGGGTTTCATTGGAACAATGCAAAGGCAACTATTCACCCATTTGTTATCTACTATAAGACCAGTGGAAACCTGCAATGAACTTCAATCTGTGTCACATCTGATTGCTTGAAACAGGACACCACCATAGTGCATGCCTTTATTACATGAGTGATATCACATACAAAAAAAGAACTTCCATTCATGAAGAAGCTTCTGTACTTCAATGATGGCTCAGCTGGCCAGTACAAGAACTACAAAAACCTAACAAATCTCTCTCGTTATGAGAACAATCATGGGCTTGAGGCAGAGTGGGATGGTGAAATGTTTGGCTGTTAAAGCAAGCCTACAAGCAGCAACAGAAGGACATATTCTCACAGCTTCCAAGATTTATGACTGAGCATATGCAAGCATTCCAGGAATAAAGTTCTTTTACATACCAGCTGCCGATGTCCAAAATAAAAACTTGCCTGCATGATTCAGCAATGCAGTGAAACTAATTGGCACACAATCCCATCACTGCTTCATTCCTTTTTCAAGAACTGAACTGTTAATGAAAATAATATCAGCTGATGACCATTTCACTCTTCTAGGTGAAGAGCAGCCAGCATCTGAGCTAGATATTTCTAAGTTACAGCCCTGAAAATATGTTGCTTGCATGTATAAGGAGTGGTACATTAGTTGTATTGTTGAACGCTCAAATGAAAACTATGATGTATTAATCAATTTCAAACACCAATCAATTACAGGACTTCTATCATGACTTTCTTTGGTCTGTAGTAATGCTTACTGGGTGCCCTTACAGAACATTATCTGCCTACTTTCAGCACCCGAGAAGCAGGGACAGGTTTTATAAGCTTGTTCCTGAGGATGCTGCTCTCATCCAGAAGAGATTGTCATAATTTATATCTTGTTTACTGTCAAAAATACCTAAGTATTATAATTGTCTATTAATATAAGTTTCTGTTAACATGTAATCAATACATTGTAAATCAATGAAATTTCAAATTGTAATTAAAAGTTACTTGAACTAAGTTTTTCTTTAATGCTATAAGCATTTCAGTATAAAAATAACATTATTTAAAAATACTGAGAATATTTTATATGTACAATAAGATCTTTGTTACCAAATAGGCTCATATCTGCACTTTTACTGATCTTGTGTGACCATGAAAAATATAGAGGTTCTCTCAGAGAATTATACAATTTTGCTAAAAAGCATATATTTGAAAAAATTAACTATGAAGGTGATGAGAAAATATGTTGAAAGTTTGAATGAATAAAGTTTAGATACATGCATTCTTGGAGAACAAGTTTTATTCCCTTGTTTAATTGCCTACATGGTGAACTTGTGAGTCAAAAATTGTCAAAAAAGTGACTTTTTTCACCCGGAACCATTTTCAGAGGCCTCTAAATATTATGTTATGCCTTGTACATTTGTCAATATTCTTATCCTGGAAAGCTCAGTCCTCAAAGTGAAGAAACTCAGCAGAAGTTGGCTTGTATTAGACATCTCGGCCTCGTGGTGGACCCTCAAATGTTAATCTTTTTATTTTTACTCATGAAAAGGTTCATATTTGAAAGGTCAATAACTTGAAAAGCACAAATATAGAGCAATTCTGATAACAGATTCTGACAGGCTGGGTTCAGATTACCCAGGGTACCCAATTTCAGTCAAATAATATGATTAGTTTTAAAGATAGTCAGCACAAAAATCTGTATAACTTGACATTTGTATTCCATGAGGAGTGTGGCCCTCAAATTTTGGTGGAGCACATGTTTGAAACCCTTAAGAGGTTGAACCCTAAAATTATGCATGTATTCCTTATGCATATAGAGGTATTGCCAAAAAAAATTTGAACCAAATCTGAGTTGGTCACATGTACAGCTCTGGTTGAGTTCATATGGAATATATATATATATATCATCCTAAAAGATATATATTTTATATATATATATATATATATATATATATATATATAT
>NC_068995.1:27047253-27061848 GCF_001194135.2 Octopus bimaculoides
AGCCTTTTTAAACGTTTATAGAAATCCACATTTTTCACTTTTTCGTAAAATTTTTTTACATCAATGGAATTTTCTCGATGTGAACTTTCCAGTGCAGTAATTAGATTTTTAAAATTCCGTTTACTTTGTGTGATTTAAGGGAGATTTGGCTGTTGTTTCTAGCAACTTTTATATTTCTTCCCTTCTACCTGTACCAGCATTTTTACACGTCGATCACATGCTCAACATATAATATAGAGAGTAAGAGTAAAAGAGAGAGAGAGAGAGAGAGAAAGTGATACATACAAAGTCATAGATTAACTTGCTTTAAGACTATTCTTTCCTTCTATCTACCTTTTCACTCTTACTTCGTTCTTCTTCCTCTCTCCCATTTAATAGCTTTCTTCTATCCCTCTACCTCTAACATATTTTTCATAACATAGAAATATAAAAACACACACAACCACACATCTGTGACAACAACATATACATAAACACATACACACATCAACATTATAGATATAAGAGTTACTTTGTGTGTTTCTTATATAAACACTCGCACGCATTGCTATTTTATAAGTGTCTTCTGTTCTCCCTTCCTCTCTTTCTCTCTCATCATTGCTCCCATTCTCGATTCCTTTCTCCCTCTCTTGGTCTTTCAAACGCATACATGCACACGTACACACAAGCATTTACTACAATATAACTCATGTTCATCAATGTTTTGTAAATATACAAACTACCTAGCTTATGGACAACACGATGCAAATCAGTGAACTTCATTACAAATGTGGGTAATTTTTCAGATTAACACCCGCACGATTTTCACTAGGGTGTTAGGGTTAGGGTTGTTCTGTTTAATATGTACATAGATTATGCCTCCAAAGAAGAGAGCTTGCTGGGGAAAGAAAGCAACCAGTTTAAAATGACAGCAACAGACTGCAGCAATTCACCACATTCCAGAAGCTACTTTGAACATAATGCAGAATGGTGCATCAACATCTACTACCCAATCTGATAGAATTCTGGCAGAACTGTGTAGCAACAGATCGCCAGCAATTGCTTCATCAGAAATTGCCGTCCTAGCTCCTGTGAAAAGGGATTACCCTGCTATGTATAATCAGGGCAGCGCAAAAAGTTGTTTCGCACAAATCATTTGTATAGCCAATTAGACAGATGAAATTTACGTACGCTTAATAATGTTATGCAAAACAGCCTTCAGATTTTCCCTATTAATTTCATCGTCTTTTCAATTATGAACATATTTACATTATAAAGGTTTTTTCGTTGTAAGGCTTTCTTTTTTAGTTAATTTTCACCTAGCAAGAATTATCGTAGATGGCGTAATAAGTCACACCCGGACAATGTCGGGTTATACTGCTAGTAATGAATAAAATCAGAAAACTGATCAATGAATTCCAAGATTCCGTCACAGACAAAGAGAAAGATTATATATACAACTCTGTAATCAAAGAGAGCAATATCTATGGATTACCCCAAATCTACAAAGTGCCATAAATAAGCAGAAGAACCAGTACGTAAAAATACTAAGGCCTGCTGACCTCAAACTAAGACCAGTAGTTGCTGGACCTCAAGCACCAACACAACAACTAAGTCATTTTTTAGATATACTCCTAAAACTTTTGTACCCTTTAATACCCAGTTATGTACCGGATGGCATAGATTTCATCCAACACATCCCTCCCACTGTCACCAATCTCTATACTAATATACCTCACACTTTAGGCCTAGAAGCAATCAAACACTGGGTAGAGAAATATAGGGAATGGATAAATGAATGCTTCAAGACTGACTTCATTAGAAAATACCTTTAGATTCAACAATAAAACGTATTGACAAATAAAGGGCACAGCTATGGGTGCACAGTTTTCACCCTCATATGCAAACTTAGTTATGGGATACTTGGAAGAAAAACTTTGAGGAAGTAGAAAAAACTTTTGAACAGGAGTACAAGAATTATATTATTAAAAAGTGGAAATGTTTTCTTGATGATTGCTTCATCTTCTGGGACAAATCGAATGAAGATCTAAATATATTTAACAATATACTGAACACACTTCACCCATCCATCAAATTCACGAAAGAATCCAGTTGCAATGAACTACCATTCCTGGTTATCCACATAAAAATACAGAACTCCACATTCACAACAGACATACTTTACAAAAAAAAACTGACACACACCAATATTTAAATTTCTACTCTTGCCATCCATCACACATCAAAAGAAACATCCCATAGAGCATGGCAAGATGCATCTGTGCTATAGTGACTGACCCAAAATATGTGAAATCTGACTCAACAAACTCAAAGGCTTCCTCACAATGCAGAAATACCCTTTAGGATGAATTAATGAGGGAATTAAAAAGGCAATGAAACTGAAAATCATCCAACTACAGACACCTAAGGAAAAAGTTAATGAAAACATGACTCCATTCCTTAACACACACAGCCCTGGAATAACAAACATCTTTCGCACCATAAAATCGAACTTACCTATACTCTTAAAAAGCCCCAAAATGAAAAATCTGATTGAAAAAAACACCTTACGGAATAGCAGATGCCAACCAAAAAATCTTAAACACCTCACATGAGCAGAATTCAAATCAGAAAATGAATCAGAATTCTTAGTAAAAGATAGATGTGGAACATGCAACATGAACAACTTCAAATACTTGGAGAGTGCAGTTCTATATTTAAGAGATGAGGAATTATGTACATTATTTACAGTTGACGGATATTTGTCCTCATCTTGTTTGTTATCAACACAACATTTTAGCTGATTTACCCTCCAGCCTTCATCAGGTGTCTTGGGGAAATTTCAAACCTGTGTTCTCATTCCTAAGGTATTTTTTGATATTATTATTATTATCATTATTATTATTATTACTATTCAGGTCACTGCTTAGAATCGAACTCGGAATCTTGGGGTTAGTAACCACTACACCATATGGCATAGTGGTTAAGAGCATGGGCTACTAACCCCAAGATTCCGAGTTCGATTCCAGGCAGTGACCTGAATAATAATAATATCAAAAAATACCTTAGGAATGAGAACCCAGGTTCGAAATTTCCCCAAGACACCTGATGAAGGCTGGAGGGTATATCAGCCGAAACGTTGTGTTACCAACAAACAAGATGAGGGCAAATATTCGTCAACTGTAAATAATGTACTTGGAAAGTGGTTCCCATATAAAATTCAAGAATAGATCCCTTTTCAAAATAAATGCAGATATGAACTGCAAAGCATAAAACCTCATATATTGCATTACCTGCCCAAACTGCAGAGAAAATTACACTGGCAAAACAATTCTCTCTGCCAACGTGCAAGAATCCATAGGCAACATATCCAACAAGAGAAATTACACAAGATTCCATTAAGTAAGCATCTGGAAATATGCAGAGACAGAAAATTCAAATTTCTCTCTTTTACAAATGTGCATGAGACGATCTGCAATACCAAAAAGCAATGGAACTACATTTCATCAAAAAATTCTCTCCAAAATTGAATGTTTGAAAGAAAAGCAGAGACAGTACATTTTGTAAATGTTATACTAATATTCTCTAATACAAAAATATGAAACTGAAAGAGGTGTGATCGAAGTTACACAGTATAAACATGGACATGTTCCCAAACAAACATACACACAGGGACACACACACAAACACACTTCATCAAGGGATTCTCTCCAAAATTGAAGGTTTGAAGGTAAAGTGGAGAATTTGCATTTTTTATTCCAAATGTGGCTCATCTCTACACATGTTCAGATATATATGTGTAGCATTGGGATATTCTAGCATTACGTATATATATGTGTGTATATATATATATATATTCATTTTATTCTATTTATTTTTAAAATTGTTAATTTGCAAATATTATACTAACGTTTTTTCGTGCAGAACTACATTTCATCAAAAAATTCACTCCAAAATTGAATGTTGTATTCTAAATATAACTCAAAGAGGATAAAAAGAAAGAAGGAAAAAAAGGAAAGGGGAAGAGAGAAAGAAAGCAAAATGACTTTCAGTGATGACCAAACCGCACCTGATATTTTTTCTTTGAAGAGGTCACCATCCTTAAACCCATTCCAATACAATGGTAAAGGACTAAATAAATGAATGATGAATAGGAAGGGGGATACCTCTTCTCTCTCCCTCTATCTATCTATCTATCTATCTATCTATCTATCTATCTATCAGCAGATTCATTGGTAATCCAGGTGGAGTGCTGGTATATGGCTGGTATGTCCTGGATCTCTTGCCAAAGAATTTTGAGCAAGGAATTGCAAATGAAAAGAGTTGCAACAAAATTTGTACCTTGCTTGCTCACAGAAGATCAAAAGCAGTCACAAGTGAATGTGTATCATGAACTGACAGAACAGCTTGAAGTTGAACTGAACCTTTTTTTGAAGGTCTTGACTGGTGATGAAAGCAGGCGCTATGGCTACAACCCAGAAATGAAGCAGTAATCAAGTCAATGAAAGCATTTGATGTTACCATGCCCCCAAACAGTGCATCAAGTGAAGCCCAATGTTTAAGATGATGCTGATTTGTCCCAGACATTTTACTTGGCAGTTCTGAAGCATTTGCAAAACGTGGTGAGATGAAAACACACCAACCAGTGGCAAAGCGGAGAGTGGTAGTTTCATCACGATAATGCACCTTTGCACACCACCTTGAATGTGAGACAAGTTTTTTTTTTTTACCAAAAATGGCAAGACTCTGTTTAACTACTCTTCCTATTCACCTGATCTTGCTCCCTGCAACTTTTTTTGTTCCCCCAAATGAAAAAAGTCTTTGAAGGAAAACGTTTTGCAGATGTGGGAGAGATGAAGCAAAAAATGATGGAGGCGTTAAAAGGTATCACTTCACAAGAGTTCTAGGGCTGCTTTGAATATCAGAAAACACATCTGGACCGATGAATTGCTTCAAATGGAGAATGCTTTAAATGCAATAAAAGTGTAAACATGTAAAACTAAGTGAATAAAATTACATTGCAAAATTCTGGCTTCATTTGGGTATCCCCTCGTATATATATATGTCTTATTACATTTCATTTCCACTACATATGTCTATTTCCATGCTTTTAAGCTTTATTCCCTTTCATCTCTCACACTATATTTCTCCACTCTTAATTTTCTGTTATTTTCTTTCTTTCTCCTCCTTCTCTAATTACCTTTGACATTAAATCTATTAATGTTTTTTTAAGAAATAACTTGCCAGTGTTCCCCCTCATCATATACATGGTAATCACATACAGGTCAAATGGCTTATTGATGTATTTTGTTTCACTTTTTTTCCCTGATGAGATGATTGCATTGTTTTACATCATTTTTATTCTTTCTGGAATAACCTGAATGCTTTCTTCGAAACATATGTTGGAAGTATAAATGGTTTGAATAACAACTACGTTTGACTCCATTTCTTAATTTATCTATGTTATACAAAAACATTTCACTTAACTCTGGAATTTCTACCTTTATAAGTAGGCTGTAATACCCTTGGCACTTACATAAATTCTTGCTACCCTGGTAACTATTTATTAATTTTTTTTCTATGTTATTTTGTACACACTGAAAAAATGCACATACACACACACACACACACACATATACACACACACACACACATATACATACATATATATAGTAAGAAGAAGGGAGGAGAATTTTACTTATCCTCACATAGTGAGGTGTAATGCAAATATATATATACATATATATGGGAGAATTTGACAGGAAGGACAACAACAGAAAGAAAGAGACCTCGATATTATACAAATAGAGGAATCTATCTGTAAAAATATGTGACACTTATTCAGTAGCCATGATAAAACACCAAGTTTCGGATGCCAGGGTGGGAGCCCACGCCAACATCTCTTCAGTTATCCGGCCATTGAAAATTCCTGTGAAAAATGACCGTTAAAAACAAAGGGAAATTACGGTGTAGTAACAAGGTCAAAACGCGTCTAAGACTGCGTATATTATCGCATGCACACATATCCAAATATGCATGCACATATCTTTATATACGCATGCACCCACACGCACAAGTGCGCACATATAAAGTTCCTTGTATGTGTCTATAGGTGTACAGGAAAAAACAGGGTGGAGGGGAGAAAACAAAAAAATATGTGTGGAAAAAATACAAAAACATTAACCCTATAATTATGTAAAAAAACATAAAAATAAATAAAAATATAAAATCCAAGTAAAAAAGGTGAAAAGCTTATACATAGACACAATATAGAAACCTATCAGTACAGTACCATCAGCAGGTTCTATCAGTAAAAATATTAAAAAATATATAAGAAATGTAAATAATAATTATAGAGAGACTAGCACTATAACCCGACATTGCCCGGGTGTGACTTATTACGCCATCTATGATAAGTCTTGCTAAGTGTAAATTAACTAAAAAAAAAAGCCTTACAACGAAAAAACCCTTATGATGTAAATATGTTCATAATTGAAAAGACGATGAAATTAATAGGGAAAGTCTGAAGGCTGTTTTGCGTAACATTATTAAGTGTACGTAAATTTCATCCGTCTAATTGGCTATACAAATGTTTGTGCAAAACAACTTGTTGTGCTGCCTTGATTATACATAGCAGGGTAATTCCTTTTCACAGGAGCTAGGACGGCACTTTCTGATGAAGCAATTGCTGGCGATCTGTTGCTACACAGTTCTGCCAGAATTCTATCAGATTGGGCAGTAGATGTTGATGCACCATTCTGCATTATGTTCAAAGTAGCTTCTGGAATGTGGTGAATTGCTGCAGTCTGTTGCTGTCATTTTAAACTGGTTGCTTTCTTTCCCCAGCAAGCTCTCTTCTTTGGAGGCATAATCTATGTACATATTAAACAGAACAACAAAATTTATAACAGATGACAGGGTCGGTAGTTTTCACATTTTGGTAATTTTTCAGATTAACACCCGCACAATTACGTAACCCTAACCCTAAAACCCTAACCCTGACCTTAAAACAGTAATCGTAACACTAGCCCTAATCGTAACTCTAACCGTAACCCTAAAACCCTAACCCTGACCCAAAAACAGTAATCCTAACACCATGTGAAAATCGTGCGGGTGTTGATCTGAAAAATTACCCACATTTGTAATGAAGTTCACTGATTTGCATCGTGTTGTCCATAAGCTCCGTAGTTTGTATATTTACAAAACATTGATGAACATGCGTTATATTGTAGTGAATGCTTGTGTGTACGTGTGCGTGTATGCATTTGAGAGAGCGAGAGAGAAGAGGGAGAGAGGAAAAGAGAGAGAGAGGAAAAGAGAGAGAGGAAAAGAGAGAGAGGAAAAGAGAGAGAGGAGGAGAAAGGAATGGAGAACGGGAGCAATGAAGAGAGAGAAAGAGAAGAATGGAGAACGGAAGACAGTTATAAAATAGCAATGCGTGCGCATGTTTATATAAGAAACACACAGAAACTACATCTTATATCTATAATGTTGATGTGTGTATGTGTTTATGTGTATGTGTTTATATGTATGTGTTTATGTGTATGTTGTTGTTACAGATCACGTATGTGTGCTTGAGTGTGTTTTTATGTTTCTATGTTATGAAAAATATGTTAGAGGTAGAGGGATAGAAGAAAGCTATTAAATGGGAGAGAGGAAGAAGAACGAAGTAAGAGTGAAAAGGTAGAAGGAAAGAATAGTCTTAAAGCAAGTTAATCTATGACTTTGTATGTATCACTTTCTCTCTCTCTCTCTCTCTTTTACTCTTACTCTGTATATTATATATAGAGTACGTGATCGATGTGTAAGAACGCCGGTACAGGTAGAAGGGAAGAAATACAAACTTGTTAGAAACAACAGCCAAATCTCCCTTAAATCACACAAAGTAAACGGAATTTAAAAAATCTAATTGCTGCACTGGAAAGTTCACATCGAGAAAATTCCATTGATGTAAAATTTTTTACGAAAAAGTGGAAAATGTGGATTTCTATAAACTTTTAAAAAGGCTTCACACAGATACAGAACTTCAGCATTATATATTAAGATGGGCAACACACACACACACATATTAAATAAAAAAAATTACAGGTATTTGTATGTATGTATGTGTGTATTAATGTGCATTCTGTGTCTCTATATATATGGTAGTAAGTAAATGCGTTTTAAGAAAGATATAAAAACAATTCAGTCTGTAGGGAATAAATGTTTGACTGCCGATCGTATTTGGAAGAGACTGACAGGTATTTGTATGTATGTGTTTATTTGTATATATGTGTGTATTTGTACGTATGTATGAGTGTGTATTCAAAAAACATCTATATTTACACTTTAAAGTTGGTTTTCACACTCAACCCTGTTCTGCAGAATCAGTGTAGCGACGGGAGGTTTGTGCCCATCTCTACATTCTGAGTACAAATTCCGCCGAAGTCGACTTTGCCTTTCATCCTTTCGGAGTCTAAAAAATAAGTACCAGTTGAACACAGGGGTCGATATATTCGACTATTCTCCACCTGCCCCAAGCCGCCCTTGTGGGAAAAATTTGAAATAACGATCAAACTGCCAACCCACAACTAAGTCTGAAGTGTATATATATATATATATATATGGGCAACACACACACACACACACAGTAAATAAAAAAATGTTAGTAAGTAAAAGTGTTTTAAAAAAGATTGTTAAATTTTCAGATTAACACCAGAACGAATTTCACTACAGTGTTAGAGTTATGGTTTTAGGGTCAGGGTTAGGGTTAGGGTTAGGTAGGTAATCGTGCGGGTGTTAATCTCAAGATTTATGAAAAGATTTTCAAAAAAACTCAGTTTGTAGGGAATAAATGTTTGTCGACCGTATTTGAAAAAAATGTGTGGCCATTTTTTGTTGTTGTTATGATGGTGAAGGACAGAGTTCGAAATAAGTTACAATTCCCGCCAATTAGAATGAGGTATGTATATGAAAATGAAACCATTAAAGTGAAAGTATCTGTCATTACAGTATCGAAATGTGATTGTTTCAGTTTTGATACTGAAATAGTTTTCTTTTACTGTCAGTGTTTCTCCTTCCTTTCTTTTTGTATTTGTTGTTGGATCGTTCGTAAAGGTTCATAAGAGAAAGTAGGAGTTGAAAGGAATTGTAAAGGTAGTAGAAAGAGGAAATTAGATTTTATTAGGGGGGAAATGTTAATTTGTGTAGTTTTATGGATTTTATTCGGAATTATGAGTTATTTTGACTGAAAAAATGACACTGTGACCTAACTTATTGTATTTAGAATATTAATTCCGATTCTTTAATTAAAGAGATTTGGAATTGTGTAAATGTATGAATTTTAAACATAGACACACACACACACAGAGAAAATCTGCCTTTTATAGATAAGATAAAAAGTTGATAGATAGACACAAAAATAGACAGCAAGTCCTATCAGTAAACTCAGGGGGACCAAAAATGTAGCAAATATTTGGCCACATGTAGACATGATCCAAAAAGTTCAGTCTTTGAATTTAGACATGTGGTGGAGTCTAAGCTGCCTTTCCAGATGAGCCATCTTTCCATATCACATAGACCGCACCTTCTGCTGCCGCTGGTGTAAGGTTTACACTTGGCTAGGATCTTCCAATGGATGTTGTAACTGACACTTTTATCTTTTAAAGACCATATATGACTGGATAATTTTGTCATTTTTCTTTTGTCCTAGTGCCTGAAACTCAAAGTGTGATTATTGAATCTGGCCTTGAAATTACCCTCCATGAGGCCCATGTATTTCTTTGTGGAAACTGCGTCCTTAGTGGATACAGAGTCTATGGTTGCCTCATAAATGATGGTTTTGGACATGCAAGCTCCATTTAGCGTGCACAAGTTTTTATCTCTGCATGAACAGCTGGCTTCATATTGCGAGCACATATTCACGACTCCTACATAACAGCATTATCAACAATTACACCAAGGCTAGACCAGAAACTTATAATGATATTAATAAAGAAGCTAGTAATATCGCTGCCAGACTCAAATTAGATTTAAAAAATAGAGGTCCTCCCCAAAAAAGAGGCCTTTATAACTATCAAAGACCATAAAAAGAACTTCTTATCCAATCCTAAGTGTAGGCTTATTAACCCAGCAAAATCAGAACTTGGCATTATCAGTAAAGAAATTCTTGGGAAAATCAATGCGGAAGTCAGGAATGCCACTAGGTTAGTACAATGGTCTAATAGTATAGAAGTCATTGACTGGTTTAAAGCTATTAAGAATAAGAAAAATGCGAGATTCACGCAGTTTGATATTGTCGATTTTTAAGCTACTATCTCCAAAGAACTGCTAGATAAAGCCCTTACCTTCGCAAGCGGATTTATAGAAATCAGCACACAGGATAAAGACATAATCTTCCATGCTAGAAAGACTACTCTTCAGCGAGAACGCAGAGTGGGTCAAGACTACCGATACAGAGGGTGCTTTCAATGTAAGCATGGGGTCATAAGATGGAGCAGGCATATGCGATCTTATTGGACTATTCCTACTAGATATGTTGTGCAAGACTTTTCCTAACGTACACTTCGCAATTTATAAAGATGATGCCCTAGCTTTATCCGCTAATACCAATGGACCAGCACAAGATCGGTTCAGGAAGGATATTATCCATTTGATGAAAACCTTCGGTCTTAGCATATCTACAGATACCAACCTGACGGTTGTCAACTACCTAGATGTGTTCCTAGATCTAAATAAGAATATTTACAAACCTTATAGGAATCCCAACGATAGACTTAGTTACATCAATGTGGATTCCTGCCATCCCCCCATAGTGTTTAAAAATTTAGTTAAGAACATTAGTAAAAGAATCTCTAGCCTCTCTTCTGATAGGGACATTTTCAATAGCGTTGCCCTAGTATATAATAAGGCTCTAAAAGATAGTGGTTTTAACGAGGGAATAACCTATACACCTACCACCAGACCAGTAGCAAAAAGAAGAAAGCATAGGAAAAGAAAAATCATCTGGTTCACACACCCCTACTCACCAGAAGTGACCTTTAATATTGGCAGATATTTCTTGGCACTGATAGACAGACACTTTCCAGTTAACCATAATTATAGAAAGATCTTCAACAGACATAACTTAAAAATCAGGTTCAGCTCAACTGCTAATTTTAAGAACATAATCGCACACAACACACAAAAGCCGCAATATGAAGCCAGCTGTTCATGCAGAGATAAAAACTAGTGCGCGCTAAATGGAGCTTGCATGTCCAAAACCATCATTTATGAGGCAACCGTAGACTGTTACCACTAAGGACGCAGTTTCCACAAAGAAATACGTGGGCCTCATGGAGGGTAATTTCAAGGCCAGATTCAATAATCACACTTTGAGTTTCAGGCACTGGGACAAAAGAAAAATGACAAAATTATCCAGTCATATATGGTCTTTAAAAGATAAAGGTGTCAGTTACAACATCCATTGGAAGATCCTAGCCAAGTGTAAACCTTATACCAGCAGTAGCGGAAGGTGCGGTCTATGTGATATGGAAAGTTGGCTCATCTGGAAAGGCAGCTTAGACCCCACCACATGTCTAGATTCAAAGACTGAACTTTTCGGATCATGTCTACATGTGGCCAAATATTTGCTACGTTTTTGGTCCCCCTGAGTTTACTGATAGGACTTGCTTTCTATTTTTGTGTCTATCTATAAGCTTTTTATCTCTCTATAATTATTACTTACATTTCTTATATATTTTTTAATATCTTTCAATATTTTTACTGATAGGACCTGTTGATGGGACTGTACTGATAGGTTTCTATATTGTGTCTATGTATAAGCTTTTCACCTTTTTTACTTGGATTTTATATTTTTTAATATTTTTGTTTATTTTTATGTTTTTTTTACATAATTATAGGGTTAATGTTTTTGTATTTTTTCCACACATATTTTTTTGTTTTCTCCCCTCCACCCTGTTTTTTCCTGTACGGCTATAGACATGTACAAGGAACTTTATATGTGCGCGCTTGTGAGTGTGCGCATGGGTGTGTGTATATAGATATATGCGTGTGTATATAGAGATATGTGCATGCGTGCATGCGATAATATACGCAGTTTTAGACATGTTTTGTCCTTGTCACTACACAGTAATTTCCCTTTGTTTTTAACGGTCATTTTTTACAGGAATTTTCAATGGCCAGATAACTGAAGAGATGTTGGTGTGGGCTCCCACCCTTGCATCCGAAAACTCAGAATTTGATCATGGCTACTGAACGTCACATATTTTTACAGATATATACATATATATATATATATTTAGAATAAAAGAAGGTAAATGTTGGTATGGACTAAAATCTTCTTAAGAAAATACGAAATAAACAATAATTTCAATGTCATGATCAGTGAAAGTGAAACCAGTCAACAGACACAATACTCTTTCACTTATAAAATATATTAGAAATAATATTAAAACTATGTAAATTGTGTACATTTTCCTTCTTTTATTTTATATATATATATAAATTGCATTACACATGTATATAATATGTATGTTATAATGATAAATATTATATGTACTATATGTATATGTCTGAGACACATACAAAGCTATGCACTAATTAATCATCTTCGACAAAAATGCCAAGGCCAAGTAAGATTACTTGGGGTAGCCAATTTCAGTAAAATACCATGATTAGTTTTAAAGATATTCAGCACCATAAAATAGTCTTCTACCACCCCAACATATATATACCCCTTCATAATATTGTACCCCCACACACCAATGACTTTATTCTTTACAGAAAGAAAACAGACCAATACAGCCATATATACCTACAATCCCAAAGAAAATTATACGACAACACTACACATATCACACACCCCATCCCCACAGGAGCACCACACTTAATAATGTGCACTTTCCCTACAAATGCTTTAAGATAACTCTTACTGGCCTCACAGCATACCCAACCAAGGAGTATAACTCCTAACCTAATCCTCTGGCCCTTTTTCAAAGTAGCTGCTGACTAGTTGTTAATCCACCTCTGACAATAGAGAGCAGTCACCATATTCCCTTCCATATTGGCTAACTCTGATGAGCATAAGGTTATATAATCAGATTGTTACCTCCATTGTATTCCTTGCGCAAAACTAATTGTAAGATTAGTCATGATGGATATATAAAACTATACATTTTGGATTATATATATATATATATATATATATATATATATAAATAATATAAATTTGACATGGGTGAACGTTGTATTCTTTCTTGTCTTGAGGTTCACAGCCAAACAGCTGGGTGGATTTGCTTGAAAAATGGCACATATGTGGAGACTGGTACATAGATTGGAATGCGGTTTGTATTTGTTTCATAGCCCCCATAGTTACTGAGAAAATCGATTAAAACAATCTGCAGTGTGTGTGTGTGTGTGTGTGTGTGTGTCACTGAAGCCATTCGTGCATACATACATAACCACTCTCTTTCTCTGTCAATTACTCACTACAAAAACTGAATAAAAATTTCAGTTATCTCTCTCTCATATACACACACACCATCAACATTACTCTCTCTGTCTCTTCACACACACTCACAAAAACAATTCATATGCACACCACACATTGTCTCGCACACCCCATCAAACACACATGCACACATCAATTCTTCCGTCTCACACAACTTCAAAAGAACTTCACTCATACAACTGCGCTCTCGCTGTCTCTTTTACTTTCACACTGACTTCAAAAAATCCCCTTTTTTCCCGAACCACATATTAAAAAAATTTTTTTACTTGTCCGGGAATTGCTATTAGAGATAAAATCACAACAATTTGACTCGAGAGATAAACCAAACCACCTTGTGCTGACTGCAAAACTCCCACCAAATTATCCACAAAAACACACACACACATACATTTCGTATATCTTCTTTCAATTTCTGCTCTCTGATTAGACAAATGTCTAATACAATAGCTCTCAGCTACATTTTGTTCTCTAAAAAGGTACATCTATTTTTTCTATAAATGTATAACAATGACTTATTCCATACTTCTCCACTTAGCTTTTATTTTCACTTTTCTTAAATTGGATACATCTGCTATTAAGTTGCAGAACTTTGGCAGTACAGTTACAAATCATTTCTGCTTTACTTCTTACGTACAATTTCCCCGTAAATTCTTACAGCTTCATTTTTTAGTGATGACTGAAATGTCAAACATTTTCTAACTGTTAAAGCAATTCTTAACGTCAACTTCTTAATGCCTCTTCTATTTTTTCCTAGCCTCCATACTTTCTGAGAAAATCGATTAAAACTTTTTCTAATGCAAATCCCCTCTTTGTGCCACAATTAAAACAACCAGTTGCTCACACAGCAACAAGGGGACTACAGCCAAAACTTTCGCTATGCTGTCTCTCTTCTTTCACCTCTTTCTGGGGTTAATTATCTTCATCTTTAGTTAGTTTCTCCACGAGGCTCTGGCAGGGGATGGTGGCGAACCCTGCTGTACTCTTTCACCACAACTTTCTCTCACTCTTACTTCCTGTTTCTGTTGTGCCTGTAATTCAAACGGTCAGCCTTGTCACACTGTGTCATGCTGAATATCTCCGAGAACTACGTTGAGGGTACACATGTCTGTGGAGTGCTCAGCCACTTG
>NC_068995.1:27064107-27067893 GCF_001194135.2 Octopus bimaculoides
ATATATATATATATATATATATAATGTTAACTAGTGTAAGTTGATGAACAGGAGATAAACAGAAAACAAACAGTATGATACTCAAATATTTGCTGGTATATTATAACATTTATGCTTCCATGGACTAACAGGAAATGATGATATCCTGTTCATTTCTGACATTTACATTTAATACAGAAATATTTTATGCAACAAAATTAGCTTACTGAAAAAGATATTTAACTTATGTATCATAAAATATAAAAATATTTTGTTATGAATACTTTTTCATGTCTTTGAAATTATATAATAGATTAATTTAGGAAACAGAAATATAACATTCTATACACTTCTTGTTGTATTTAAGTAACTTTTTTATAAAAAAATTATATGTAGTGGTAACTGAATGACCTTTACTCATGATGTACATTCAAAACTATTATCTAATGAGAAAAAGCATTTTTATCCCATTACAAACATGATAAATCTACCAAAGCATTAATTTGTGATGTGGGTTCTACTTCTACTTGATATTTACTTTCCTTTTACTTTTTGTTAAGTTTTGTGTATGTACATAGTTGACGTAGATAAATATATTAAGTGATTCATACTCTGAAATAAAGAGAGGTTACTTACCCGAAGGAGGTTATTACTGAGTGTGAGAACCTCAAGCTTTTGTAGATCTTGAATATCTTCAGGAATCTTGGATAGTTGATTTGTACCTAGATTTAATTCTACCATATTTAACCAAGTTCCAATGTCTGAATATGCAGAAAGAATAAAATAATTTAATTTTAAAATATCATTAATTAATAAAATAAATGTTAAGAATAAATTGTGATTATAAAACTTACCCAAAGGTAATGATGTTAACTGATTGTCTTTCATATTGAGCTTTGTCAAATATTGGGCCCGAGAAAATATACCATAAGGAATTTTGTTTATTTGATTCTGTTCCAGGTTGATTGACTAAAATAAAAAAAAAATTATGTTATAATAATGAATAAAAACGTTTTTGAAACAAATTAAATATTTCTATTGACACTGTCAAAGTACTTGCAGCAGCTTAGGTGGTAGACTTAATCCATCACCTAGTTTAAACCACTTGGTTCTTGGGTGCATTTAGTAGAGTTAACTCTTTCCATACACAGAGTCAAGTTCAAAAGTGTTTTGCTAGTAAAAGTCAGTATGATGAAGATGCTATATTTCACAAAAGAACTGACAAAGACCGGCAATATGCAGTACTACAGAAGATCTGTAAGATCTGTCCACCTGCAATAAAACATCCTCTAACACAAGGGTAGTGTTTAAGAAGCATAGCAGAATCATTAGCACACTAGGCAAAGTGTTTAATCGCGATTAAACACTTTGCCTGTGGAAGCTCAAGGATCCTTCAAATGGGCAGAAATTTAAAGATGCCCTCAATGAGATTTATGATGAGAAGGAGGGAGAGATAGAGACATATGATATAGAAGACAACTGGAGGTCCCTAAGGGATAATCTACTAAGGGCAACAGACCAAATCTGTGGTTGGAGCAAAGTTCCTGCCAGACCAAGAGTGACATGGTGGTGGAACAGTGATGTTGACAGGGCCATAAAAGAGAAAAGATGGGGTGGTGACAAAGAATCTTATCAGAAAGCTAAAAAGGAGGCTAGACATCAAGTCAATCTAGCTAGAGTAGAAACAGAAAAGAAGAGATTTGCCAAAGTCCTACAGCATGAAGATCAGAGATTTCAAGTGTTCCAGATTGCCAGACAGTGTGTCAGTGATAATCAGGATATTGTAGGAGAGAAATGTGTATGGACAGATAATGGTATGCTTGCAGTCAATGAGATGAAGGGAGTCTCTCTCATGTGAGCCCAACAGAGGGACTAACTATCTTAGTGAACAGCAATATGGTAGACAAAGCAGTTAAAAACATGAAAACTGGGAAAACCCTTGGTCCATCAGGAATCACAGCGGAGATGCTCAAAATATCTGGTAAGGTAGGACACAAGCTGGTCACCACATAGTTAATCAGGTCATTCAGGAAGATGTAATACCCAGAGACTGGCATAACAGCATAACTGTTAGCTGCTACAAGGGTAAGGGTAATGTGTTAAATAAAAGCAACTATAGAGGCGTCTAACTCCTGGATCAAGTGATGGAAATTACAGAGAGAGTTACTGCCCAATTAATTAGGAGTACAATTAGGCTAGACAAATTGCAGTTTGGCTTTGTCCAGGGAAGAAGTGCTACTGACACTATTTTCATAGTCAGGCAACTGCAAGAGAAGTACTTAGCAAAGAATAAACCATTATACCTAGCATTTGTTGATCTAGAGAAAGCCTTCAATAGAGTGCTCCGCTGTGTGATATAATGGGCTCTGAAGAGGCTAGGGATAGACAAGTGGCTGGTGAAAAGCTGTACAGGCCATGTACAAAGACACTGTCAGTAAGGTGAAAGTTAACCATGAGTACAGTGAAGAATTTGATATACAGGTAGGGGTTCATCAAGGCTCAATCCTTAGTCTCCTCCATTTCATTACTGTCCACCAGGCCATAACAGGAATTTGAGACTGGCAGCCCCGGGGAACTACTATATGCTGATTCCATATCAGAGCAAGACAAAAAATTCCAGGTGTGGAAGCAAAACCTCTAATGTAAGGGCTTTAAGGTTAGTTTAGTAAAAACTAAGGTCCTAATAAGCAAGAAAACTGTTTGATTTGCAGGAAAGGTGTAGTCAGGAACACCATACAGTGTACCCAGTGCAAGCTATGAATACACAAGAGGTGCAGTGGGTTAATTGGAAGGTTATCACAGAAGATAGTTTTCATATGTGGAAGATGCAAAGGATGCATAAAAACCTTTGGGACCCGGGAAATTGATTCTCTCAAAAGTCCTGGTGGCTCATTAGAGGTAGTAGATAATTTCTGCTACTTAGGGGACCAGATTAGTAGTAGGGGAGGATGCATGGAGAATGTGACAGCTAGAATAAGAATAGGATGGAGAAAATTCAGAGAGCTGTTACTTCTTTTGGCCATGAAAGGTTTCTCTCTCTGAGTGAAAGAAGATTGTATGATGCATGAATATGGACAGCAATTCTACATGGTAATGTAGGGGATATGTGAAAGTTAGAAAGGAAAGAAGTTAGTAAGTGTACATGTTTGATAGAGCGCCAGTGTTCTGAGAGAGAAGTTAAGCATAAGAGGAATTTATTGCTGTGCAGATGGATGTCAATATCTGCATAAAGAAGTGCTGATTTCTCAAAGTAGATGGAACACGTGGAAGTGGGAGACCCAGGAAGACATGGGATGACATACTGAAGAACAACCTCAGGAAGCTAAACCTTTCAAGCGAGATGACAAAGGACCAGGATACCTGATGCCTGGCCATACTCAAGAAGACCCACACCCACAGCAGAAGTGTTAAGACCAATCCTACTGGTGATATAATGCACTTGTGACAGTGCCACGTAAAAGTAGCCTTGTGGTGCCACATAAAGGTGCCCATGTGGTGCCACGTAGAAGTGCCCATGCAATGCCACGTAAAAGTGCTTGTGGAGTGCCATGTGAAAACCCCTAACATACTCTGTAAAGAAATTGGTATTATGAAGGGCATTCAGCCATAGAAACTATGCGAAATCAGACTGGAATCTGGTGGAGCTCCCTAGCTTGCCAACTCTGGTCAAGCTGTACAACCCATGCCAGCATGGACAACAGATGTTAAATGAAGATGACGATATATATACATATATGTGTGTGTGTGTGTGTGTGTGTGTGTGTATATATATATATATATATATATATATATATATATATATATATC
>NC_068995.1:27068700-27069460 GCF_001194135.2 Octopus bimaculoides
AATATTTCTCAAATTTTTTCTTCTTAGAAGTTACAAAGACCCCTTCATGGGGACTTCACACCCACAATTTAGTCATTTTTCCTAAGCAAAGACGAATACAGTTGTACTATTTGAACCTATAGGGTCACCCGAACATAACAGATGCGCATTATTTGTAATTCAACGGTACAACAGTGTAAGACTATCCTTTCAGATATACTTACATTGTGATTTCTGCAATGTGGTGCATAAATTGTCAAGTAAATGAGACGCATCTTTGCCTCCACTGATTCTCTTGCAAAGTGATGAGTAAAATTATTTCGTTGCAGACCTCCTTTGAGTCTTTTTATTATCACTGAGTCACACATAGTCCCCACTTGGTAACATTGATTTCAAGGCCTTCCCAGATGAGTGACTCATTGTTCAAAGATATTTATTGATTGTAAATTTTTTCTGCCCAGTTACCTATCGGTATAGTGGTCATTTGCAAACTCCAGAGGCGACACTTTCATTTCCCTTTACTCCAAACATCACACGTTGTTATTTTAATTTTGGTCATGCCCTTCCAATTGCTATACATCTGTAATGCATCTTACAGCTGTGCCTGTCACCTGTATGGTGAGGAATCCTACATTAGGGAGTAGTAACAACTATGCTAGGGTGGCCGACTGATTATCGTGATCATTCGTCTTTTGGTTTCCTGTAGCTTTGCTCTCTTTTAAAAACCCAGTGAACATACATATATTTCCTATTTCAAAGAAATTCAAACAATACATATTAG
>NC_068995.1:27069470-27070118 GCF_001194135.2 Octopus bimaculoides
TTAAAAACCCAGTGAACATACATATATTTCCTATTTCAAAGAAATTCAAACAATACATATTAGACCCAAGTTAAAAACATTCCCAACAATTCAACTTCTCTGGATGACATTAACACACCCACCCCCAATAGGGGCCTTAACTCCCACATTTTACAGTTCCATGAGCTCCATTTTTCAGGAGCAAAGTCCTTTTTACAGGGTCGATAATACTGGAATTTTGGAATGTGCGCATAAATATCAGATATATAAAGATGAGAATGTGTTTGTGTGAATCCCTAAAACTCGACAACTACACAACCAATTTCATTCCAAATTAACACATGCCTTACTTAGGGTCCATGTAGTGTCTTAGGCCAAAAAATTTTAAACTTCTTGCATAGTTTGAGCCCACAGCAATATCATATCTCCTCCACTATTTCAGTATAATGTGCCAAAAGTGAAACAATAACGTCACTCCACTGTAATGTCAGATACTTTCACTTTAACACTGAAACTATTCCACTATTTCAGTATTACGTGTCAAAAGTGAAACAATAACATGTCACTACTGTAATTTCAAATACTTTCACTTTAATACTTTCAATTTCATACTGAAACTATTAAAGTGAAACTATACTCTCATATATACAGGCATACTATAAGACCCAA
>NC_068995.1:27070417-27073956 GCF_001194135.2 Octopus bimaculoides
TATATATATATATATATATATATATATATATATATATATAGGTTGTCCCAAAATTAAGGCAACCGAAGTTTGGGGCTTTAATAACTATCAATAAATGTGATAATATATGAAAATTCTACATCATTATAAAAGCTTACTGTGTCTTCTTTTTGCTTCAGACTAAATTAATTCAGATTTATAAATTAGATAATAGATTGAAATATAATCATAAAAAGCTTCAAATTAATCAAATAACAATCTGGAAAATTGTCAAGAAATTTCAAGAGACTTGTTCTGCCACTGATTGACCTGGATGTGACCAAAAAAGAAGTGTGTGGACCTCTCTGCTTATCCAAAGTATTAGAGAAAAGATACAGTGAAATCCTTGTCGTTCTGTCAGAAAACTAGCTGCCACAACAAAAACAAGCTGAACACCAATGTATCAAGTACTGAAGGATTATCTCAGGACCCACCCCTACAAGATTATCTGCTGTCATGAGCTAACGCAAATTATAATGCTATAAGACTGGAGAGAAGTCATTTTATCCTCCATCAAATTGCTGAAGGCATACTGCCCAGCCTGGTGTTCACTGATGAAAAGAAATTTGACATTGGACAGTAAACCACCAGAATGACCAACTTTGGATGTATCTGGCTCCGTCGAGGGTAGACTCATAAATCAATGTCAAAATCCACAGTCAGTTATGGCTTGGGCAGCTGTGACAGCCACTGGAAGGTCTACCCTCATTTTTGTGCCCTTGGGTGTTAAAATCAACACCCAGCAATATACTAGGAACATTCTGGAAACTGAGCTGTTTCTATGGGTGAATGAGCACTTTGAAGGTACACCTTGAAGCCTTCTACAAGACTCAGCACCATCCCACAGCTCCAAACAGATACAATGCTGGATTCAGAAAAACATTCCGTCATTCATAAGCAAATGCATGGCCCTCAAGAAGCCCCAATTTCAATCTGTTAGATATTTCTGTTTGGTCCATTTTGGAGCAAACATTTCTCATGCTTTGCTTGATGCTCTGAAGGCAAAACTGCACCAGGAATGGACTTTCATTCTGCAAGAATAACTGCCTGCTGCATGTATAGCATTCACACCTAGACTTAAGGCTGTGATTTGAAACAGAGGCAGTCATATTTTCCATTCTTCCTGAGTGTTAAACTAATACACTTGCTTTTTGTTCTTTCATCAGTCTTAGTCTTTTGTTTCCACAAATTTGAACTATATAATATATATATATATATATATATATATATATATGAATAAAATTTTTAGTAGATTAAAAGTGCAGTACATTATTTACATTAAAAAAACTGTTGAAGAAAGGGAAGTTACTTTAATAGATGTGGAAAAAGAAATTAAAGTAGAAGATAAAAGATATAAAAATACAACCACGTAAAGATAGAAATCTTCGTTCATGAAATCTACATATGTACACATGTATATATACACATACATACACACAAACATACTCACATGCACATATACATATATATACATGCACACACATACACATGCATACATGCACATGTATATGTACCTATGCATGCATTATTATGCTCATATACTGATCTCTACATGCACATGCATATACATGTATAGAAACACATATACACATAAATATGAAAATACATACACACGCACATATATAAGTATATATAACTTCATATTCACAAAGCAAAAAGTTTCCATTTATCTTAGAACTTCTATAAATAAAAATACTCATATAAACACGTGTATGACAATCACTCTTAAGCAAGCGGATATAGTCTTACATTCATATATATACATACATTTGTACATATATACACATGCACACATATATACATCTGATATATGCTTATGCATACAAATACATATAAAAATATATAAGAAATGCTAACCCACATGAAAGGCCTGTACATGGACACAATATAAAAAGCAGGTTCTATCTGTGATCTTGAGGGGCCCAAAAACACAACAAGTATTTTGTCATATGTGGACATGACCCAAAAAGTTCAGTTCTTGAATTTAGACATGTAGCGGGGTCTAAAGAACTTTTCTAGCTGAGCCACCTTTCCATACTGCAAAGACAGCACTTTCCACTACCATTGATGTAAGGCTTACACTTGGCGAAGATCTTCCAGTGAACCTTATAGCTGATAACTTGTTCTTTTAAAGACCATATATAACTGGATAATTTGGTCGTTTTTTCTTTTATCCCAGTGTCTGAAGCTTAAGGTGTGATTATTGAACCTGGCTTTAAAATTTCCCTCTGTGAGACCCACATATTTCTTTGATAAAACTGTGGGATCTATTTCAAAACGGGGGCACCAGTATTTTCTTAACGAAACACTAACGAAACACTTTGAAACTTGGGACACTGGTAGAATGTGTCATATAAAACATCTTTTACTCTTAGTCTTCTTAACAAAAAAATGTACATCGCAAGTTATTCCATGTTAAAGTTGTCGTATTTCTGTAATTTCAACCAATCACTGACGTCTATTCAGCTGAATAGAGTTACTGCTGGGCGGTCATAAAAATGTTATTCCCTGTGACATATTTCATCTGGTTTAATCGTAATTTATACGCCTATATTGTTTCTATAATAAATTACGCTGTACTTATCTATGTGTGTAACAATTTTAGAGTTCGGATTCTAGAGTTAGGGTTAGTTTTAGGGTTAGGGTTACGGTTAACAGTCTAGTTAGGGTTAGGGTTAGGGGATTAATACGATATACACCGTTACAGCGCTAACTGTTTCCAACTGAATAGACGTCAGTGATTAGTAGAAATTATCCAAATAAGACAATTTTTTACATGAAATAAATTCGAATACAAAATTTTTTTCTGTTCTATAACACAAAATAGATAAGTATACGAAGTTTGAAAGTCTTTCGGTACCAAAAACACTACATAAAACATAAATGAAAACTGGTGCCCCCGTTTTAAAATAGATCCAAACTGTGTCCTTAGCAGTCATAGAATCTACGGTGGCTTCATAAATGATGGTCTCGGTCATGCAAGCTTCATTTAGCAGGCACAAGTCTTTATGTCTGCAGGAACAGCCGGCTTCATGTTGTTGTTTTTATGGATTGTGTGTAATTATATTTGTTTTAATTTGTGGTTGAACGAAAACTAATTTTTACCTTATGCCTATTAAAGAGCTTCCTAACTTATGATTAATTGGAAAATGCCTATCTATAAGTGATAAAAAATATCTACCTATATTAAAGGTCACTTTGGGGGAGTGATAATCATCTGGTTCACACACCCTTATATTTTTATATGTATTTGTATGTATAAGCACATATCAGATGTGTATGTGTGTGTATGTGTATATATGTATGAATGTATGTATATATGTGTGCAAGACTATATCCGTTTCGTCAAAGAAATATGTGGGCCTCACAGAGAGAAATTTTAAAGCCAGGTTCAATAATCACACCTTGGGATAAAAGAAAAACGACCAAATTATTCAGTTATATATGGTCCTTAAAAGAACAAGGTGACACCTATAAGATTCACTGGAAGATCTTGGTCAACTTTATATATATATATATAT
>NC_068995.1:27074641-27076945 GCF_001194135.2 Octopus bimaculoides
CTCATCCATTCTCGCCACATGACCATACTAGCGCAATCGTCTCTCTTGCACACCACAACTGATGCTTCTTAGGTTCAACTTTTCTCTCAAGATACTTACACTCTGTCTAGTATGCACACTGACATTACACATCCATCGGGGCATACTGGCTTCATTCCTTGCGAACCTACGCATGTCTTCAGCAGTCACAGCCCATGATTCACTGCCATGAAGCATGGCTGTTCGTACACATGCATCATACAGTCTGCCTTTTACTCTGAGAGAGAGACCCTTTGTCACCAGCAGGGGTAAGAGCTCTCTAAACTTTGCCCAGGCTATTCTTATTCTAGCAGCTACACTTTCAGCGCACCCTCCCCCACTACTAACTAGGATACGTAGATATCGGAAGCTATCAACCGCTTCTAGTTTTTCTCTCTGGAATGTGGCAGAAGTTGTTTTCTGCACATTTACAGTGTTTATAGCTGCTGAACATATGCTACATACAAAAACTAACTTCCTAGTTAAGCTTCCTTATAGAGTTTCTACCTACTCCTTTTCTACAGATCGAGCAGGGCCATCTATCTGAAGGGGTTTGAGTTTTTTCTACCTTCCTACTTATTAGGACTTTGGTTTTAGCTAGGTTGACTCAAAGGCCCTTCGATTCTAGTCCTTGCTTCCACACCTGAAACTTCCCTTCTAGTTCTGATAGTGACTCCACAATTAGAGCAAGGTCATCAGCATAGAGGAGCTCCCAGGGGCATCCTGTCTTGAATTCCTCTGGAGGACTATGATAAATAGGAGGGGGCTGAGGACAGAACCTTGGTGGACCCCTACCTCTAGCTGGAACTCTTCACTGTACTCATTGCCAACCCACACCTTACTGACACGTCTCTGTACATGGCTCGCACAGCTCTCACTAACCATTCTTCTATCCCTAGTTTCCTCATTGACCACCAGATAAGGGATCGGGGGACCCTGTCAAAGGCTTTCTCCATGTCAACAAAAGCCAGGTACAGAGGTTTATCTTTGGCTAGGTATTTCTTCTGCAGCTGTCTTACCAGAAATATAGCATCAGTGGTGCTTTTCCGTGGTACAAACCCAAACTGCATCTCATCTAAACTGACTCTCTCCCTAACTAGTTGGGCTATGAACCTCTCCGTGACCATCATTACCTGATCCAACAACTTGATACCTCTGTAAATATTTGTATCTAAAGCGTCACCTTTACCTTTGTAGCAGTTGACTATGGTGCTGCTACACCAGTCATTGGGTATGAATCCTTTGTGTATCACCTGGTTAACTACACAGGTGAGTAGGCTATAGCTCACACTACTAGATATTTTGAGCATCTCTGCAGTGATTCCTGATGGGTTGGGGCTTTCCCCGTCTTCATACTCTGAATTGCTTTATCTAACATGGTACTGTCAACTCGGATAGCTGGTCCCTCTGTTGGGTCGATATTCAGCAGGCTCTTTTTCTCCCATTCATTTCCTTTATTGAGCAACTTTTCATAATGGTGTCTCCAAACCTCTCTCTTTGCAGCCTCGTTCAGTGCAAGTGAACCATCATCCATGCGGACACATTTCTCTCCTATGACATCATGATTCTCTCTCACACACTGTCTTGCAACACGAAATACTTCAAGTCTTTAGTCCTCACGGCGCAGAACATTGCCAATTTTTTTTTTATCTGCTTCTCCTCTGGCTAAAGAAACCTGTCTCTTAGCTTCCCTTCTGGCAGTCTGATACAATTCCCTGGTAGCACCATTCTTCCAGTCCTTCCAAGCCTGTTTCTTTTCTCTAATAGCCATGTGAACAACATATTGTTCCACCACTACATTATTTTGGGTCGAGAGGGGACTTTGCACCATCCACAGATCCGGTCAGTGGCCCTCAGTAGGTAATGGATATATATATGGATACTAGCAGCTAAGCCCAGTTTCACCTGGTCAGTTGGATGATATGGCTGTAAAATCTGGTCTGTGCAAGCAATTGACTTGTTTGGGCACACTTATGTTAAACAATTTTAGAATGACTTTTTTCTGTCAAAACACTAAAAGTAACTGAACAAAAAAAACCCAACCAAGATTCAACCACATCAAAAAGTGAACCCAAATACTAAACGATAGGTGAGAGGGGTAACTCCCTTGGCAAACAGGACACAGTCGTGTGTCGATAAGCCAGCTGGAGGAGATGTCCTCCTGGGGCTAAAAGCAACAGTAACATCCACCCCTAGGGGTCAGCCACACTTAAGTGGCAATATACTACACTTTATCGTGCAGTTACTGTTAATACTTCATTTAGAGAATTAACATTGCTTATATAT
>NC_068995.1:27078966-27079690 GCF_001194135.2 Octopus bimaculoides
CGACGTTGGCATCGGTGCCAGTCGTCGAATTTAACTCAATTTTGATTTCACTTGCCTCAACAGGTCTTCGCAAGTGGAGTTTAGTGTCCAGTTTAACTACTTATTTTAATGACCTTGAAAAGATGAAAGGCAAAGTCGACCCTGGTGGCATCTGAACTCAGAAATGTAAAGATGGACAAAGTGCTGCTAAGTATTTTGCTTGACATGCTAATGATTTTGCTAGCTTGCTAGCTTCTACTCTACAAATATTATCAACTCCTTCATCCATCCCAGTCTGCCTTCTCTTCATTAGAATCAACATGTCAACTCTTCTGCTGCTACTGCTCCTCCTCTTTCCCCTCTCCCCCTACTACTACATAGTCATGGCCATTGCCACCACAGTTAGTGCCACTGCTTGACATCACCAGTAAAAAAAAAAAAAAGAACCCCCCTGAGGCATAAGGCAAGGCAAGGTTGTTTTTAATGGAAAACCAGCAGTCGCTCATGCATACCAGCCTCACCTCTCTACACCACTGATGTTATCCAAGGGAACGACAAAGGCCGATACAGCTTGGCACCAGTGATGTTGCAACTCATTTCTACAGCTGAGTGAACTGGATCAATGTAAAATAAAGTATCTTGCTCAAGAAAACAACACACGGTCTGGTCCATATATATATATACATATATACACATATATACATATATATATATATATATATATATATATATATATATATATATA
>NC_068995.1:27080669-27082385 GCF_001194135.2 Octopus bimaculoides
ACTGGTCACTCTTTGCAACACCTGTCTGTGTTCGGACTGTCCTTACACAAGGGCCATCTGGACTCTCGTCTTCGCTCTGAACAGGGATAAATCTTCTCTTTTTGCTCCTTTGCACCGCATGGGCTCAACTCTCTTCCCCTCTTCATCTAACCTTTCTCCCTCTCCTCTCTTCCTCTGACACCTACTTCCTCCCATCCACCGCTCCTCTCATGCTCCGACTCCTACTTCTTCTCTTCACTCCTTCCCACCTTCTAGCTTCCCTCTCTCCCTTAATCGTCACCCCTCCCTTGTAATCCCACCCCTAGACAATCCAACCCCACCTTCCCTATCCATCCCATCCCTTACACCCACTCCCACATAACCCATCTCTACCTCCACCCTCAGCCTAACCTACACCCCACCTTTGCTTTCCTCACTCTCGCCTCCCCCAAATCCCAATACCACCATACCACACACACCACATCACATCACACCCCCCATGCACACACTAGCACTGACCACTTCCCAGCCCCACACCACCATCCTCACATCTAGCCTACACATGCACACTTCAAGGTCACCAGCCCTCTTCCACACGCACATACATGCTCTCTTATACACACGCAAGTGCACCTTTGTTTTGGGATCACCACTACTTTATTATCTCCCCTTCTTCCTAGCTCTCCTGTGTGACCCTTCTGTCCGGCATTCACCATGACAGATTGCTAGCCACTACACATTCTTTATTTTCTCTCCCCGTTTCTTTCTGTAGAAGAGCGTAGGCTTGAAATGTTAAAAACTTTTTCACTTCCTGAGCGTTAAACTAATACATCTGTTTGTTGTCTACACCATCTGTCCCTGCCTTTTGTTTTTTTGTGAATTCTCCCCTATATACATATTATATATAGATAAAACTTACTTGGAAGATGATGCATGGCGTTCAATCATATAATAACATAAATAATATATATATGCATATATACATATGCATATATACATACATATACATACTTATTATATCTATACGTATATATGATGTCACAAAATGTGTACAACAAAGAATACGAAGTACGAGTACATGGAATATAAACTATTTTTTCGAACAATGAAGGACACAAATGGAAAACAAGACAAACAATATGAAGAATGACCCTTCATCAGTTGTTGGCTGTTTTTCTACTCTCATATTTCGAGCATTTAACAACAATATATGCTTTTAATAAAGCAGTTGCTCCCACAAGGCAAATTAAATGAAATTTGGGATTTTGCGGAGGGTCAAAATTGGTAACACAAACAGGACAGTGAAAACAAACAGGAATGGCTGCTAAGCCTAAACGAGGCAGTGGTGGCGAACGTGTAAATCAAGCTTGGACAGGAGAAAGACAAGAACATGTCTTCCTTGTTCCAGCTACAACGGAGAGAAAGAAAGAAACACAAGTTAGGAGAAGAAAGATGGCTGATGGTCACATGGGAGCCATGTAAGCAAGGGAGGAGGAGTAAGGTGGAGAGAGTGACAGAGTAATAGGATAGAATAGTGGGAGAGAGAGTGACAGAGCAATAGGATAGAATAGTGGGAGAAGAGGAGTTTAAAAAATAAGAGAGTGAAAGAGAGAAAAACAAAAGAGTGAAAAGATCGTATAGAGGGCGCATCAGAATTATTAAGATAAAACTTACTTCGAAGAGGATGCATGACATTCAATCATATAGCAATATAAATAATATATATATATATATATA
>NC_068995.1:27082485-27083748 GCF_001194135.2 Octopus bimaculoides
GTAAGTACCTTGAGAGAAAAGTTGGATCTAAGAAGCATCAGTTGTGGTGTCCAAGAGAGGTGATTGCACTTGTATGGTCACTTGACGAGAATGGATGATGATAGCTGTGTGAAAAAGTGCCACAGCCTAGCAGTTGAGGGTACCTGTGGAAGAAGTAGACCCATGAAGACCTGGGAGGAGGTGGTGAAGCACGATTTTTGAACATTAGGCTTCACCGAGGCAATGACTAGCGACTGAGACCTGTGGAAATATGCTGTGCGTGAGAAGACCCGGCAAAACAAGTGAGACCATAACCTGTGGCCTTTACCAGGGGTGTGGCCAGCCCACTTATGCCTACCTTTCCTTCTTTGGACACAAAACACTGCCTGCAAAGACCTGTTGAGGTAAGTGAAATCGAAATCGAAATTGAACCAAATTTGATGACTGGCACCCATGCCAACCTTTCCTCATTGGATACTAAACTGAGCTTGCGAAGACCTGTTGGGGCAAGTGAGATTGAAATTGAACCAAATTTGATGACTGGCACCTGTGCCAGTGGAGCGCTAACAGCACCATTTGAGCAGGATCACTGCCAGAGCAGCAGTCTTGCTCCCGTGCCACCGGCACGTAAAAAGCACCATTTGAGTGCAATTGTATCCAGCTTTGCCTTACTGGCACTCGTGCCGGTGGCATGTGAACAAAACATTGGAGCGACTCCTGTGCAGGTGGCACATAAAAAACACTATTTGAGCGTGGCCGTTGCCAGTACTGCCGGACTGGCCCTCATGCCGGTGGCACGTAAAAACACCCACTACACTCTCGGAGTGGTTGGCGTTAGGAAGGGCAACCAGCTGTAGAAACTCTGCCAAATCAGATTGGAGTCTGGTGTAGCCATGTGCTTCGCCACTCCCCAGTCAAACCGTCCAACCCATGCTAACCTGGAAAGGGGACGTTAAATGATGATACACACACACATATATATACACACACACACATATATATATACATATATACTTATATATACACATAAATCTATATATATACATGTACATATATAGACATGCATACATATGTATATACACAAGCATACATACATATATGTATATATATATATATATAGGTATAGCCATCCGGTTGCACCAGTCCTCAGTCAAACCGTCCAACCCATGCTAGCATGGAAAGCGAACGTTAAATGATGATGATGATGATGATGATATATACCTATATATATATACACACACATACATATACATAATATATATATAAAACTGAGAATGTGTATCT
>NC_068995.1:27084152-27088028 GCF_001194135.2 Octopus bimaculoides
TATATATATAATGGTAGTAGAGTTAGCAGTTGGAATAACCATCTAAGGAATATGAATATCCGTTTATCCTACCGGCATAAATTACCTCTGTTTTATCTGGGTATGCATATGTAAGCATACTATAGTATTGTGATACAGGCCATAACAAAATAAACATTATATTTGCTCATCAACTTCAAGCGTTAACTGCAAAATCGTGTGATTCAAATGTATTAAGCCTTCTTTCCTCATCTTGAGACCCTGTACTTTCCTCTTCTTTTATTTTATATATCTGTCTTCACTCTGATGAAGCTCCATATACCAGATTGGATGTGCTATAGAATATGATGACTATTATTCTCTGAATTTTCTTTGGCAGCACCAACAGATATTGGAAATAGAAATGGTTGTTAGAAATGTTAAAGTTTTGCATTTAAAAAATATAATAATTGATCGTAGTCAATTTTTTTGTTGATCAAGAATTTTCTCCATTTTCTTCTTAATTTAAATTTCATATATATATATATATATATATATGAACCTTTTGGTATGTGTGCGAGCGTGTTGCACGCGCGCGCGTGTGTGTGTGTGTGTGTGTATGTGTGTGCGAGCATGTATGCGGGTATGTATATATATTTTTTGGCGAATGTCTGGTTGAGCATGTATGTGTTTCAAGTGAGGGTGGATGAGTATATACCCATAGGCGCATTTACGTGGGTGTGTGGGCACGCATGTGTATGTGTGGATTGGTGCACTTACTCGAATACTATGGACATTTTTACTCCCTTCCCTCACTTAGCGGTCATTCTAATAGCTCTTTTGTCTTAATAATGGTCAATCACACAGTAATTTCCCTTTGCTTAACAGTCATTTACATAGTATTTTTACGATGGCCAGATAACTGAAGAGATGGCAGCATGAGTTTCCGTCCCAACATCCAAAACTCAGAGTTTTATAATGGCTACTGAATAATTATCACATTATTTACAGATAAATTCCTCTATTTACATAATATAAAGGTCTCTTTCTTTTTGTTGTCTTACCTTTTTCTATCAATATATATATATATATATATATATATATATATATATATATATATATATATATATATATAGGCACAGGAGTCGGTATGTGGTAAGTAGCTTGCTTACCAACCACATGGTCTGGGCTCATTCCCACTGTGTGGCACCTTGGGCAAGTGTCTTCTACTATAGCCTCAGGTCGACCAAAGCCATCTGAGTGGATTTTGTAGATGGAAACTGAAAGAAGTCCATCGTATGTATTTATATATGTATGTGTGTGTGTGTATGTTTGTGTGTCTGTGCTTGTCCTCCCAACATTGCTTGACAACCGATGGTGGTGTGTTTACGTCCCCGTAACTGAGCAGTTCGGCAAAAGAGACCGATAGAATAAGTACTAGGCTTACAAAGTCTAAGTCCTGGGGTCGATTTGCTCGACTAAAGGCGGTGCTCCAGCATGGCCGCAGTCAAATATATATATATATATATTTATTTATATGTGTATATATATATATTTATATATGTATAAATATATATATATATATATGTTGTGTGTACATATATATATGAGTGTATATATGAGATGAAAGATCGTGTGTGTGTGCATATGTGACTGACCATTAGCTTGATCCCATGTAAAAATCAATATTTTTCATCGAATTTCATTAGTGCTTGGCAAATATATCACTTATGTTCCACAGAAGGTTCTACATTCTTTAGATTTGTCACTTATGGAGTAATGGGACATTTAGGACAGAAGGTCAGAAAAACCTTCTTGAGTGATTATTGTGGACAAGTGAAGTAACTCTTTGTGAAGTAACATTCAGAAATTGATTGTCTCCCTTAAATTGGAAGATGTGTGTGGGTGTGTGTGTGTGTGTGTGTGTGTCGCCTCATTCTCAGAGAAACATGCACAAACTCAAACAGTACATTGCAGACAACATGCACAGCTGCCACCACATGGCGTTCAGTAAATTCCATAAAAAATTTTTCATTTATCTATTTCTGTGGCTGGAAATGTACATTTCATTTGATGTTTGCATAAAGTGAAAGAGACAAAAATGACAGAGGCCTGTGTATGTGTTTATGAGGGGTGCGAGACAGAAAGTGCATGTTGTGTGTATGTGTTTATGAGGGGTGCGAGACAGAAAGTGCATGTTGTGTGTATGTGAGACAGAGAGAGGAGAGATGTATGTTGCTTTGTGTGTGTGTATGTGAGGGAGAGAACAGCATACAATTTTTTTATTTGTTTTTCCTCATTTTTTTTTAATGAGTGTGAGTGATTGACTGAAAGAGAGAGAGAGGTGTGTGTTGTCAGAAAGAGAGAGAAAGAGTGTATCACTGTGTGTGTGTGTGAGAGAGAGAGAGAGAGAGATAACATAAATTTTATTTTATTCAATTTTTCTCACATCTTTTTTTTAGTGAGTGTGTGTTTGACTGAAAGAGAGTGAGAGAGAGAAGGTGTCTTGCTCTGTGTGTGTGTTTGTGAGAAAGAGGGAGAGAGTGTATGTGTATGACATGTGGTATGGACATGTGGCGAGAATGGATGAAGATAGCTGTGTGAAAAAGTGCCACACCCTAGCGGTTGAGGGAACCTGTGGAAGAGGTAGACCCAGGAAGACCTGGGATGAGGTGGTGAAGCACGACCTTCGAACATTAGGCCTCACCGAGGCAATGACTTGTGACCGAGATCTTTGGAAATATGCTGTGCTTGAGAAGACCCAGCAAGCCAAGTGAGCCCACTTTTGCATACCTTTCCTTCATTGGACACTAAACTCTGCTTGTAAAGACCTGTTGAGGCAAGTGAAATCGAAATCAAATCGAATTCACAATTTCGATGACTGGCATCCATGCCAGTGGAGCGCTAAGAGCATCGTCCAAGCATGATCGCTGCCAGAGCAGCTGACTGGCTTCCGTGCCGCTGGCATGTAAAAGGCACCATTCAAACATGTTTGTTACCAGCGTCGGCTCACTGGTACTTGTGCGAGTGGAACGTGAAAAAAGCATTCAGGTGAAGTCATTACCAGTGCCGTTGGCCTGGCTCCTGTGCAAGTGGCACGTAAAAACACCACTTGAGCGTGGCTGTTGCCAGCACCGCCTGACTGGCCGTTGTGCCAGTGGCATGTAAAAGCACCCACTACACTCTTGGAGTGGTTGGTATTAGGAAGGGCATCCAGCTGTAGAAACTCTGCCAGATCAGATTGGAGCCTGGTGCATCTATCTGGTTCGCCAGTCCTCAGTCAAATCGTCCAACCCATGCTAGCATGGAAAGTGGACGTTAAATGATTTTGATGATGATGATGATATATATATGTGTATATATATATGTATACATGTATGTGTGTGTGTATATATATATATATATATATCTGTAAATAATATATGACAATTATTCGGTAGCCATGATAAAACTCCGAGTTTTGGATGTTGGAGCAGAAACCCAAGCTGCCATCTCTTCAGTTATCTGGCCATTGAAAAAAATGCTATGAAAATGACCGTTAGACAAAGGGAAATTACTGTGTGATTGACCATTAATAAGATAAAAGAGCTATTAGAATGACCACTAGGTGAGGGGAGGGAGTAAATGTAAGGCAGTAAAAATGTCCATAGTATTCGCAAGAATGCACCATTTCATATATACACATGCGCGCCCGCACACCCCTGTACATGTGCCTGTGTGTATATCCTCATCCATCCTCACTTGAAACACACACATGCCAACCCACACATTCACCAAAAAACATATATATATATATATACCCACATACACGCTCGCACACACACACACACACACGCTTGCACACACACGCTCGCACACACACACTCGCACACACACACACGCTTGCACACACACACACGCTCGCACACACACACACGC
>NC_068995.1:27089436-27095379 GCF_001194135.2 Octopus bimaculoides
TACATATATATATATATATATATATATGTATGTATGTATGTATATATGCAGTCCCCTCTCCTGTATGCCACATTTAATTCCTCTTATGCCTAACTTTTCTCTCAACACAGTTGCACTTTGTCAGTCATGCACACTGATGTTGCAAATTCTTCAGAACATACTACCTTCGTTCTTCTCCAGTCTACGTATATCCTCTGCATTCAGAGCCCATGTCTCACTACTGTAGAGTATAGCCGTTCTTACACAAGCACCATACAATCTACCTTTCACTCTGACAGAAAGTCCTTTTGTTTCCAACAGAGTTAGTAATTGTCTGAACTTATTCCATCCTATTCTTTTTCTCAAAACAATACTTTCAGAGCATCCACCACCATTATTAATTTGGTCACCTAAGTAGCAGAAACTATCTACTGCTTCCAGAGAACCTCCTGGGAATTTGAGAGAGTCTATGTCCCGTGCACTCTTAGTGATTATTGTTTCTGCACATCTGCTACACATGAAAGTGACCTTACCTGTTAATCTACCTGAAATTCTACTGCATCTCTAATGTGTCCATAGCTTGTACTGGGTGCAGTGAATGGAATTACTTCCCACTCTTTTCCTACATATTTAGCAGGGCTATATGCCTAATGGAAGCAGAGTCTTATCTGCTTTCTTGCTAACAACTTTAGTCTTTATTAGGTTAACTTTAACCCTTTCGTTACTATATTTCTGACCAAAATACACCCCTCATGAGTTTCAATTAAATTCTAAATTAATCATGAATTTAGACTAGTTTCATTAAACAACTGTAAATTTTTTACTTATCAACTTATTAATGTGATATTTGGAACATAATTGAAGAAAAGGTTCTTAATCAATTCTATTGCATAATTTTTGTCTCAAAATATTTTGAAAAATATTTATACAATCTAATTATACATATATACAAACAATATTCACACAATATTTTTATCATGGAAAGTTGTAAAACGTCCCACTCTACATACTGCTAGTGTCTCTCACATGTAAATACTGGTTCAGTTTCACAAATCGTATTTGGGTCATAATACTGGAAACATACTGATCGCCAAAAGGTTCCTGATTGCGCCAGTAATTTGTAATTCTGGGTAACTGTCTTATACCGATAATAATATTTATGGCAAAAATGCCTGTATTTCATCTCCGGTTGTAGGAAAACACAAGCTATCTTTTTTCCAGCTTGTTTACATTCCATGTAATGGTTTGTTTCCACAGTGATTGCTTGAAACAAGCATGCTGGAAAAAATAAAAAAAAGTCTAATGGTTTTGCTTCCTGAGAAAGACTATGGGTAGACCCTGTCTCCTCAGAAAAATTGTTAATAAAAACTATTTTAAAACTTTTTACTCCATTCTGGTTTTAAATCATCCTCGCTGTCGATGTCACTGCTTTCCCTTTCTTCAGAATCGCTGCTTTTGGTTTCGGATACAGAAATATCTGATTCATTTTTGTCCACCACGTGCTTTTGCACCTCATTCATTCTTTTCCTCGATATCTCCATATCTTCCGTTGAAAAGCCTTCAAATTCGGAATCACTGCTTGATAGCATGAAACTCCTCTCCATTTTCAAAGTTGAAAAAAATGTAGAAAAAATCTTCTAAAATTCACTGAGTTCAAATATCACACCAAACAATGTTGGATACAATAACTCAACTGTTTGCAAAGTGAAATCAGGTGTTTTAACGAATGTACTAACGAGATTTGGGTTCAAATTTACATTTAAATAACAAGGCTAGCTACAGCCGGGATGGTCTTATGAACCAAATCATTTTTCAGCCAGCTACAGCCGGGTTAATAACAAAAGGGTTAAGGCCCTTTGATTCCAGGTTTTGCTTCCATACCTAGAACTTCTCCAATTCTGCAATAAAAGTGAGGTTGTCAGCATATATCAATTCCCATGGACGTCCAGTTTTGAATTTCTCTGTTATGACTTGAAGGACTATGATGAATAAGAGTAGACTAAGAACTGATCCCTGATGAACCCTAATTGTATGCTAAATTCATCACTGTATTCATGGCCAACTCTCACCTTACTGACAGCACCACTGTACATGGCTTGTACAGCTCTAACAAGCCGCTAGCTTCCTTAGAAATCACCAGATAACAGCAAGGAACTCTATCGAAAGCTTTCTCCAGGTCAACAAAAGCTAAGTACAATGGTTTACTTTTGGCCAAATACTTTTCTTTGCATCTATGGTACTCCTCCCAGAACAAAGCCAAACTGCATCTCCTCTTGTTTAATTCTTTTCCTAATCAATTGAGCTATAATGCTCTCTGTAACTTTCGTGACCTGGTGTAGTAGTTTGATAACTCTGTAGTTGTTTCTATCTAGGGCATCACTTTTACCCTTGTAGCAGCAAACTATAATACGACTATACCAGTCATTGGGGATGACGTCTTCTTGATAATCTGATTAACTATGCAAGTAACAAGGCTGTATCCCACACTACCAGATATTTTAATCATCTCAGCAGTGATACCCGATGGTCCAAGGACTTTCCCTACCTTCATGTCCTTAATTGCCTCATCTATTATACTGCTATCAACTCTGATAACTGGTCCTTCAATTGGTTTGATATTTGAAAGATTCTCCTGCCATGCATTTTTCACATTTAATAACCTTTCATAGTGGCACATCGATGCATCTTTTTTCTCAGAGTCACTAAGTGCAAGCACACCATTATCCATTCACACACATTCCTCACCCACCACATCTCTATTCTCTCTGATCCTTATGCTGTAGAACATTGGCAAACTTCTTACCTTCTGCTATTCCTTTTGCTATGTAAACCTGTTGCCTAACTTCCCTTGCCTGGCTACCCGATATAGTTCTCTGCTTCCACCATTTTTCAGTCTTTCCTGACCTATTGCTTTGCTTTTATAGTTCTGTCTACCTCCTTGTTCCACCTCCATGTCACCCTCAACCTAGTTGGGACTTTGCACCAGCCACAGATTTGGTCAGTGGCCCCCAATAGATTGTCACACTTGAACTTCCAGTTGTCCTATGAGCTATATGTCTCCATTTCCTCCTCTCTGTTATCAGAGACTTCCATTAGAATGTGTCTAAATTTTTGTTCGTTTGCTGGGTCTTTCAGCTTCCATAATCTCCTTTTCCAATATGGTTTATTTCTTCGAGTCTCTCTAATCATAATTCTGGAGTTACTAACTAGTAGCCTATGTTGGGGTGTATATTCTTCACTTGGGAAAGACTTTCTTTGCATTTGTGAGCATCTGCCTGTCTCATTGCTTGGTGAGGAGGTAATCAACCTGGATTATCTTCCCACCAGACTGATAAGGTCCCCTTCCATCTCACTTCTTGCACACCACACACACCAGCATGGCATTACTCCATCATTTTGATGATCTCACCAGACCTCCTTTTCATTGTGCCAACATTGATGGTTGTGGCCCTAAAATTGTGTACTTTGGAGTGACAATGGTAAGGCAGTCATGGGGCTTTTGTCAGTACCTGAAAAGAAGATCTGCACAAATGCTTGACGGGTAGCATAGAGCCTCAGTACATAGCTTATTCAATTCAATGAAGTACAATTTCCTCACTCCCATACAGCATCCAGATTAAGGTCCAGCAAGGAGAGAATTAAAGAGAATGAAAGTAGTCTTATCTATCTATCTATCTATCTATCTATCTATCTATCTATCTATCTATCTATCTATCTATCTATCTATCTATTGTTACGATCAGACAAATTAATAATGTAAGAAAAAGGGGTAAACTTCTGATCGCAGCAACAAAGTGTTCAAACAAGGAAGTAAATGTTCATTTATGGAGATTATGTCCAGTCTCAATGGTTTCAAGGTAGGTGGTGAACGGTCTGACCCATATGCAGCTCCATCTCATTCTGGTTCTATCCGCGCCAAGCTCCAGCTATCTTCCCCATTCCCCTTTTTAACAGGAAGTACGAGATTACCTGCCTTGCTCGTTAACAGGAAGTGAACGAGATTACCTGTTTCGTACTATGCTAACTTCCTGTATATATATTTGGTTATTCATTCCGACATTATTTCCCTTCTGCGTTTATCTCGCCACCTTCGGAAAATATAGAGTAAGTTCTCATCCTTCATTATCTTATAGGTATACATAACATTCTCCCCCCTTAAAGGAAGAAAGTTGAACGCAGTGAAAACTTTCTTATTTACAAATTTAGGAGATTGACTTGAGATAGTGCACCTGCGATAACATTGTCTTTACCTCTAATACGTTGAATATTGAGATTAAATTCTTGCAAAGATAAACTACATCTCATTAATCTCTGATTTTTTTTCTTCGTCTTGTGCAGAAAGGTCAGCGGATTGTGGTCGGTGAACACTTCAATGGGATACTTGGTGGTTCCCAAATATACGTAAAAATGTTGCAATGACAATAACAAAGCAAGGGTTTCTTTCTCAATGGTTGAATAATTTCTCTGGTGTTTGTCAAATTTCGTTGAGTAATAACAAATAGGATGATCAACACCCTTTGCATCTGATTGTAACAGAACACCACCGACACCAGCGTCGCTTACATCAATAGAAAGCTTAAATGGTTTCCCAAAATCTGGTGCTATCAAAACTGGAGAACCCATGAGTATGGCTTTTAATGGTACACTTTTAGACCTGTCACCACGACTGAAATTTCGGGCTTTACAGTTTTTTTTCATAAATGGCTTTCGTTTTGTCCTGTGATTTCTTCAAATGTTCTCTGGCAACCTCAGTAGCTTTGGAAGGTCGGTTTCGAAAAGTAGACACATGGTCTAGCGAGTTCAAGTGGGATTCAGGGCTCTCAGAGGGGCTTGGCTTAATGATAACATGTGGATCAGACAAAACCTTGGACCCTGCTAAATCATTTCCAATAATCAAGTCTACACCTGAAACTGGGAGAGTTTTATTAACACCAACTTTCACCAAACCAGACACAAAATCTGACTGCAAATCAACAAAATGAAGAGGTGCACATGAAATTCCACTAATACCCTCTAATAAAACATCAGAGTTAGCAGGCAACACTTCTGAGAAAGGAAGAGTACCTTCCAACAATAGAGACTGGAGTGCGCCTGTGTCCCTCAAAATAGTAATGAGTCGTAATGTGAACTTATCACCCTCAAGTGAGACAAACCCTTTCGAAATAAAAGGCAAGTACCCCTCCTCATTGTTAATAATGTCAGAAATAAGCTGAGACTTGATATTCACAAAAGCGTGGGGTAAGGGTTGTGACTGATTTTTTTAACTTGAGCTTTTTACATTCAGAAATCAAATGGCCTGACTTTCTACAATATCTACAAATAATTGTTGAATGAAAATTTGAATCAGATTTAGAAACAAAAGGACTGGTTGACTTTCTTAACTCGGAACCACTGGACCTGTTAGGATTTGAACCCGACCGAGCTGAACAAATAATTTTACTTGTCTGACTTACCTCAAAATTATCCAGATGATAACAACCATACAGTTTGAACTCATGCTTATGAGTAATAGAGTAATCCTCTGCTAAACTAGCTGCTTCTTGTAACTGTTCTACTCTCTGCTCTTCCAAATAAGTCCTAATATCAACATGAACACACTGAACTTCTCTAATAAGATAAGCTGCCTCAATTTGTGAAAATCTTCCCCAACTTCTTTTGACACACACCACCTATCAAACAAATTTTCCTTCACTCTAGCAAATTCTACATAGGTATCCTCACTTCTTTTCTTGGACTACTGAAATTTTTGTCTATTTGCCTCAGGGACCAGTTCATAAGCTTTTAGAATAGCCTGTTTGACCACCTCGTAACTCAAACTTGCTTCGTTCGATAAAGCCGAATAGACTTCCTGAGCCCTGCCTTTTAAAACACTTTGTATTAACACTGTCCAATGCTCCACAGGCCATCTCAAATTTATTGCCACCTTTTCAAAATGAAGGAAAAATTTATCAATATCTTCTTCAC
>NC_068995.1:27095560-27103697 GCF_001194135.2 Octopus bimaculoides
AAATTTCTTCATCAACTAAATGTTCCAAAACCATTTTGAAAAGCTCTTTCTTTTTCATGGTAGACTTAGTCTCATCCAGATCGTAATGCTTGGCCAATAACAACAATTCTGATTTTTTAAAATTCTCAATCGCTCCACACTGGGAAATTCAATAAATTCTTCAACCTTAAATTCCATGATTAAATACTGGTTTCACTAGAAGAATTTCGAATGTTGATACAAAATTATGCAGGTAATATGTGTATTTTAGCAGTGGAAATTTTTGTATATAGCCTTTTTTTTTTTTTTTTAAAACTCAAATCGATCAATTCATAGGTGAATTGTAAAGTTGTTTTATAATGTGTTTGCAAGAGTTCAGATCCTGGACAAGCCCCCATTTTGTTACAATCAGGCAAATTAATGATGTAAGAAAAAGGGGGGTAAACTTCTGATCACAACAACAAAGTGTTCAAACAGGGAAGTAAATGTTCATTTATGGAGATTATGTCCAGTCTGAATCGTTTCAAGGTAGGTGGTGAACGGTCTGACCCATATGCAGCTCCGTCTCGTTCTGGTTCTATCCACGCCAAGCTCCAGCTGTCTTCCCCACTCCCCTTTTTAACAGGAAGTACGAGATTACCTGCCTTGCTCGTTAACAGGAAGTGAACGAGGTTACCTGTTTCGTACTATGCTAACTTCCTGTATATATATTTGGTTATTCATACTGACATTATTTCCCTTCTGCGTTTATCTCGCCACCTTCGGAAAATATAGAGTAAGTTCTCATCCTTCATTATCTTATAGATATACATAACAATATATATATATATACATACACACTCACATATACTAGATGTACCCACTGACCCGTTGGGTCACAACCACTCCAAGTTGAAAATGTGGATGCGCAGCAGGAAAGGAAAAAATACTGTTTCAAGCTTCAAGCAATAAAATTCTTAAATAATACAGTTCTCTTGCCTTAGTATGATAACTTAAACACAGCCAAGTGTTTCTTTGAAAACATCCAAACGGCCTTCACTTTTTTTTTCCTTACTTTCTTCTTTCCCATCCTTGGTTACTATTGTTTCTGGTGAAATACATCGGTACTTCAGCATAAAGTAATGTTTTTGCAAAGTCATCACTGATGCACAGTGAAAAGAATTCTGTCAGTGTTGTTCTCATATGTTGTTCATCATCATCATTGTTTAACGTCCGCTTTCGATTTCACTTGCCTCAACAGGTCTTCGCAAGTGGAAGTTTAGTGTCCAATTTTACTTGATTTTGATTTCACTTGCCTCAACAGGTCTTCACAAGTGGAGTTTAGTGTCCAATGAAGGAAGGAAGGTATGCATAAGTGGACTGGCTGAGGCCTTAGATTTAGGTCTCACTTGGCTTGCCGGGTCTTCTCACGCACAGCATATTTCCAATTGGCAGAGTTTCTACAGTTGGATGCCCTTCCTAACGCCAACTACTCAGAGAGTGTAGTGGGTGCTTTTACGTGCCACCGGCACGAAGGCCAGTCAGGCGGTACTGGCAACGGCCACGCTCAAAATGGTGTATTTTATGTGCCACCTGCACAAGAGCCAGTCCAGCGGCACTGGCAACGATCTCCCTCGAAACTCCTTACACATGTTGCGGGCACAAGTGTCAGAAAGGCGACGCTCGGCACAGGTGCCTTCACGATTTCGCTTTCCCCAATAAGTCTTCGCAAGCTGAGTTTCGTGTCCAATGAAGGAGACGACGTTGGCATGGGTGCCACTCGTCGAATTTAACTCGATTTCGATTTCACTTGCCTCAACAGGTCTTCGCAAGTGGAGTTTAGTGTCTGATGAAGGAAGGTACACATAAGTGGAGTGGCTGAAGCCTTAGATTTGGGTCTCACTTGGCTTGCCGGGTCTTCTCATGCACAGAATTTGGCAGAGTTTCTACAGCTGGATGCCCTTCCTAACGCCAACCACTCAGAGAGTGTAGTGGGTGCTTTTACGTGCCATCGGCACGAAGGCCAGTCAGGCGGGACTGGCAACGGCCATTCTCAAAATGGTGTATTTTATGTGCCAACTGCACAAGAGCCAGTCTAGGGTCACTGGCAATGATCTCGCTCGAAAGTCCTTACACATGCCGCGGGCACAAGTGTCAGAAAGGCAGCGCTGGGCACAGGTGCCATCACAATTTCGATTTCGCTTGCCCTAATAAGTCTTCACAAGCTGAGTTTCGTGTCCAATGAAGGAGACGACGTTGGCATGGGTGCCAGTCATTGAATTTAACTCAATTTTGATTTCACTTGCCTCAACAGGTCTTCGCAAGTGGAGTTTAGTGTCCAATGTTCAATGACAACCATATATATCCTCATTATTTCTGAGCAATATTCTTTGTTCATCTGGTAGATGAACTTGCAGTCTCACTATTGCAGGTGCTCTTTCATGAATTGAAAATCCTAAAATGGATGCAACTGCTTTGGATGCAAGTTCAATATACCTACCCATTAGTTATTGACTAATTTTATTATCATTGTTTATTTGAACAGCAGCTTGGTCATTTCTTTTCAGCATGTACTTGATGACATACTTAATTGATTTCACTGAGGCAACGATTTCAATGTCGCGGTGGCATTTGAATGCTCTTAAAAGAGTTTCATTATAAGGCACAACTCATTCGTTGTTTGTTTTTCCATTCTTATGAGATTCAACTCTTTTCATTGCAACTGATCTTCGTCTAGAAAGAGCTAGTCTCTCTGTTTGTTTCTCTGCTTTTTTATTAAGATGATAAAGATTAATATTCTATTTTAAATGAAATAGTAATTTTCCCCTTTAAGAAAAAAAAAAAAAAATCAAGTGCCTGTAATTCAAAAAGTGTCTCATAAAAATATAGTTCTCTTTCAGTCCATGGCACTCGAAAGTATAAATGATCAAGGGAAGAAAAAGAAAAGTAAGAAAAAAAGAATGGATGGCAGTAGCTTGGCCAACTCTTTGAAATGTCAACATTTTCAACTTGATTATTTTTCTTAAAGGAGGAAATGACTATTTCATTTGTAACCTTTGTCATCTTAATCAAATGGAAGGAAAACAGACGACAAACTTTGAGTTTTAGTATAATCATCATTGTTTTACATCCGTTTCCCATGCTGGCTTGGGCTGGACAGATTGACTGAGGTCTGCAGAGCCAGTGGCTGCACCAGGCTCCAATCTGATCTGGCAATGTTTCTACAACAGGATGTCCTTCCTAACACCAACCACTCCAAGAGTGTAGTGAGTGCTTTTTATGTCCTACCGGCACAGGAGCCAGTCAGACAGGCCTGGCATCGATCACATTCAGATAGTGCTTTTTACATGCCACCAGCATGGGGGCCAGTCAGTGGGTACTGGCATTGATCATGTTTGGACAGTGTTTTTTATGTACCACCAGCACAGGAGCCAGTCAGGCAGACCTGGCATGGGAGCCTGTCAGGCAGGCCACTATAATTTAGAATACACACACACACACACACACACACACACACTGTTTTAATCTTATGTTTTTATATATACAAACACTACGCAGCAAGGAATTTATCTTATATATACACACACGCACACACACACATATGAACATCCAATTGTGGAAATGCTGGGGTGCACACAAGTGGATGTGTGCTGTGCGCAAGAGATGAAGTGGAAATTATCCTCAAGCAGATTCTTCACTGGCTACAAGCAAAAATCCAAATTGTTCTACACAAGTAATAATGACAACAGGGGTAGCATAGGCATGTTGATAGTTGAGAAATGGGTACAAAATATAATTGAGGTAGTCAGAGTGTGCAGTCAGATAATTGAGATGATACCAGTTATGGGCAACTCAACAGCGATGATTATTTCTGAATATTCTCCACAGGCAAGATGAATCAAAGAATAGGACAGCTTGTGTAAGATCTTTCTGCTGACTACCTCAATGATGACTGACAGTGACTTCATTAGCATGTTTCGTGACTTCTTTGGTCATGCTGGCCAATACACGTGTGGTATCCATGACATACATGGAAGCTATGGATATGTTGCAAGAAATGAGGAGGATGTAAGGTTCCTGAGTTCTGTGATGCAATGGATTTAGAAATTTGTAACACATACAATTTATGAAACCACTTAACCACCTCATAACTTACCAATCTGGCAAACCACACAAGCCAAATAGATTATGTTCTCATCAGGAAAAGGGACAAGAAGAGCTATTGTAGATACCAAAACCTTCCATGGTGAAGAATGCACAACACAGGATAAGCTAGTGGTTAGTTACTTCAGTTAGAGTTAACCAGATACGGAAATGAAAGAGAAGATCCCACAATTAGGAACAGATTCAGATAAAATTCTAAGTGATGCTTATAATTGCAGAGAGGAAGATTTAAGTACCTGTAGCAGATTTGAAAAGTGGGAGTTTATATATATATATGGCTGTTTTGTAAGAAGTATGCTTCCCAAGTACATGGTTCCAGGTTCAGTCTATTGTGTGGCATCTTGGGCAGATGTTTTCTACTATAATCCTGTTTTTGTCCTAAGGTAAATGTTAGAATAAACTCTAACCCACTTATTGTGAACTTTTGTCTAAAGCCCTCAATAGAAAATATATCACATGTTTATATGAATGTATATATGTTTGTGTATAATTATTATAGTTATATAAAAAGAATAATATGAACTGCTGCAATAATACTCCCTTCTCAACACATGTAATACGCATGTACCTATGGGTATGTTTGCACGTAAATATATACATATATATATATATATATATATATATATGTGTGTGTGTATGTGTTTTTATATGTGTATATATATGTATTCCTCATGTATATACCTTTTCATTCTTTCACAACTACAATAATCTTAAGATACATTGATTATTTAAATTCCACTATTATTTCTCTTTTAATGACTTTCTCTTACCTCTGTTTATACTTTATCTAATAAGAATAATATAATACACCTAATAATAATAATAATAATAATAATTGATTCCTTTATATGCATATACATATACAAATATAATATAATACACCTAATAATAATAATAATTGATTCCTTTGTATGCATATACATATGCATATACATTTTAATATATGCATATGTATTTATGTATATTTATGTATATGTGTGAATATGTAAACGTATGTATATATGTATGTACTTATATTTATAACTTAACCTTATGAACTTTCTAAACTCTCTGACGAAGTCCAGAGACACACCCAAGTACATACATATATACATACTTTTACATATACACACATCTTATCTACCAAATACTGGAGCGATAAAAGTAGAATGGGGTACTATGGCCTCTTGGCTGAAACAGCTCTAAGATATCTTACTTTCTATACTCTGTTATATATTTTAATAATTACTGGAATTTTTATATTTTATATATTATATATGTAAAGCATAAATTGTTATACATGTATGTATATTGTTATAATTGTCTTTTTAAAAAATAAATAAATAGACATAATATGTCTAAAAGTTGATGAATACCACCTCTTCATCCCCTCCATTTTCTTATTGATGTATAAATTAAAGGTAAAATAACTTATTACCCTCAACCATTTATTACACTCAGTAATGTAATTGCCATGTAATGAAAAAACACATGTGTATTAATAATTGGGTATTCTACCAGCAGTATATTGGATAGATATTATCCCTTAGTTGGTTGGATTCGCTGACAGAACTATGATGAAGCTCTCCAAAATATGAACAGCTAAGAAATTTTATCCTTACTTTCATATATTATCCCTTCTTGCTGCGCCCCTCCCCCCGTCCGTTCTCTATTATCTATATATTTCTTTCCATGTAAACATCACTCGATCTCTGTTTTGTCTTAAATTCATGATTATTTATGTATTTCTTTTCTTTACCTTATTCAAGTTATCGCTTTTTCTTTACTTTATTCAAGTTATGCTCCTCTAAGCCCAAACCTGTCTAAAATTTTGTCTCTGCTCCCTTTAAAAATTACGATTTAATTCTCATTCAACTATGTTACCGATTTAAGCATTTAATCTCACGATTTATACACTGCTGTCTCTTTCAACTTTGTTCTAAAAACCCAAGGAATTTAACCAGCGTGATGTACTGTCGCTTGTACCTCTCTCTCTCTCTCTCTCTGCCTCACTCTCTCTGCACCACTATTTCCCTCTCTCCCCCTCTCTCTCTGCATCACTACTTCTCTCTCCCCCTCCCCCTCTTTGACTCGTACGTGACCCTAACTCTATATAACCAATTCAATTTCAAACTTCATCCTAATTCGTCTTCGAATCTCTCTGCTGACAGAACTACGACGAAGCTCTCTTAGCTCGCGGTATGCCCGCCCTCACACCGCATCCACCAGTACCGGAAGTTTAGATCGTCTACCATCCTTAGCTGTCCCCCGCGAACACTGCTAGTGACCTTATACCACCCCTCCCCTCTTATCGACCTTATAGCGCATAAAGATTGTGTAGTATATGCAGGTTGTAGGTATTGTTTTGTTTATGAATTCTGCCAAATGCAAGCTTTCTTTTCAGGTACACGACACTGCTTTCCCCCATCCCAGGGTCACATGGGCCCACTCCTCTGACACCCACTCCTCCCACACCGTCAGAATTGGCACTCTCAACGGCGGCACGCTAAAAGGTAGGTCTGGTGAGATTGTTGAGATGCTTGAACAGAAACGCGTAGATTTGTGCTGCATCCAAGAAGTTAGATGGAGAGGAGGTTCCGTGAGGTTCCTCACAGGCAAAGAACACAGGTACAAGATTTTCTGTGCAGGGAACACTGGTGGGGTCGGGGGCGTGGGAATACTCCTAGCAGAGAAATGGGTTGATAAGGTAATCGAGGTAGTCAGAGTATGTGACAGAGTACTTAAGATTAGGCTAATGCTTCATTATAGGTTAGCTACTGTCATCTCGGTCTATGCCCCTCAACCGGGACTGCCGGATGGGCAGAAAGACCAATTCTACGACACCCTCCTGCAAACTATCTCGTTGACGAATGACAGGGACCTTCTCTTTGTGGCTGGCGATTTCAATGGTCATGTTGGACGTCATGCAGGGGGCTTCCATGGCATTCATGGAGGCTATGACTGCTGGTGTTCTGTGATGCAAACGATCTTATGGTTTGCAATACCAACTTCAAGAAACCTGACTGTCACCTAGTCACCTACCGCTCCGGCAGACACTCTAGCCAAATCGACTACATCCTCACCAGAAATAGGGAAAGAGGGCAGCTTATAAATGCCAAAACCTTCCCTGGCGAAGAATGTACCCCTCAACACAGATTAGTAGTTAGCGACTTCAGGATCAAGGCAAAAAAGATGCCCAGAAGTACACTGACTTGGAGGAGAAGGGTTTGGAAACTTAAAGATTCAGCAAACGGACAGCGATTTAGAGACGTACTCCTTGAAGCATTTGACGAAATAGAAGGGAATATAGCATCATACAACATGGAAGACAACTGGAGGTTCCTACGGGACAACCTGCTGAGTGCCACCAACCAGATCTGTGGCTGGTGTAAAGTCCTCTCTCGACCCAAAGTAACTTGGTGGTGGAACACTGTGGTTGACAGGGCTATCAGACAAAAGAAACAGGCTTGGAAGGATGGTGGTAGCAGGGAATTGTATCAGACTGCAAGAAGGGAAGCTAGCTAGAGGGAAAGCAGATGAGAAGAAAATTGCCAATGTTCTGCGCTGTGAGGACCAAGGACTTGAGGTATTTCATGTTGCAAGACAGTGTGTGAGAGAGAATCGTGATGTCGTGGGAGAGAAATGTGTTCGCATGGATGATGGTACGCTTGCTCTAAATGAGGCTACAAAGAAAGAGGTTTGGAGACGCCACTATGAAAGATTGCTCAATGAAGAGAATGAATGGGAGAAAGAGAGTATGCCGAATGTCGACCCAACAGAGGGACCAGCTATCCGAGTTGACAGTTCCATGGTTGATAAAGCAATTATGAGTATGAAGACAGGGAAAGCCCCCGGCCCACCAGGAATCACTGCAGAGATGCTCAAAATATCTGGCAGTATCGGCTATAGCCTAGTCACCCATATTGTTAACCAGGTGATACACGAAGGAGTCATACCCAATGACTGGTGTAGCAGCACCATAGTCAACTGTTACAAAGGTAAAGGTGACGCCTTAGATACAAGTAATTACAGAGGT